>NW_028174249.1:10000-11378 GCF_963971535.1 Notolepis coatsorum
GCGGCTCGCCACTAGGGGCGCTCGGGCGCCGCCCCCCCTCAGGCCCTACCCTGGTTATATGAGAGAAGAAGAAAAATAAGTTTTTAGTTTTTTGTTTTATAGCCCTATAAATAATATAAACATGTTTAAAATTAATAATATTTACTCATTTTAAGTATGTTTGTGTTTCCAATGCACAATATAACGTTATTATGTAAAAAAATAAATACTCGTTTTCTTGAACAGGAGTGACTCACTTTTCTTTTTTTATTATTTTTTTTATTTCTCGGCCCGGGCTAGACACGATAGCGCTCTGAGTGCGCGTCACGGTTTGATCGCTGTATCCGTCGCAGCCAATCAGTGCGTAACGCGTTGTGCGTTGAAATATGACTATTATGTTGGAATCGGGCGTGATTTGAAGCGGTCTAGCCAGTAGCGCAATAATTTCTGTAGCCGCATTTCGCGGAGACGCTCTCTGATTGGCCGACGCCAGTATTTTTTTCCGTAGCAGAATTTCACAGAGACGATCTCTGATTGGCCGAATCCAATTTCTAATGTTCCAATTCTAGCTTATTCCTAGGTTGATCGTTGGTGGTAGAGATAGTTGTGTTGTTGTGAGATGCAGCTGTTTGTCTTAGAGCGTGCCGTGACTGCAAGTTCTTTAGACTGTTAAGCTTAGGCACTCTTTCAAAGTTGGGTTAAGGTTAGAGTTTGTCTTAGAGCATGGCGATAGAACGCCAGGTAGTTTGCAGTCTGTTCGATGTGGAAATGGACAAAGGAATTAAGTACTTGTGTTGTGTGGTGCTAACTGCTAACAAGCTAACACTTGGCTAACAAGCTATATGGCGGATGCAGTCTGGACACAGTGGACAGTGGTCTGGAATACATCAACAGTGGATTATACACTTTATCAAGGCAAGCCCTCCTGCCCTGGACGTGTCAACTAAACAGTGAGTCTCTCTCTCTCTCCTCTCTCTCTCTCTCTCTCTCTCTCTCTCTCTCTCTCTCTCTCTCTCTCTCTCTCTCTCTCTCTCTCTCTCTCTCTTTCTTTGGATTGAAATACGTGGATTATGGCTTGTTTCAATATCGTCTATGTTTGAATGAATGAATGAATGAAAACTTTATTAACAGATTGCAGAATGGGTACAATATAGTACGGCTCAATACACACAATTGTTAAGGGGATGCAGACCAGAGAAAGACGTTTTGTTTACATCAGGGTCCCAGATTTTCGATTCATATCGATAGTTTAATAGCTAGCCTTGGCTCGTTTAACAATATGCAAAATATGTGTACAGCCCTGTACTCATACTGAAGTTATTCTTGGTATATAATAGGTCTGATTGTGTAACGAATCGATTCCACGTTGCGCTGTGTGTGAGAGAGAGAAGGAGAGAGG
>NW_028174248.1:0-17685 GCF_963971535.1 Notolepis coatsorum
ACTTGTTCTTGTCAGAGACCAGCAGGGCTGAGTCGTCCGCAAACAGGAACAAGTTGCACTGCTCGCTGACCTCCCGGCCACTGCCACTAAGCCTCTTCAACTCATTCAGAACGCAGCGGCCCGCCTGATCTCAAACCTACCGAAGTCGGCCCATGTCACCCCACTTCTTATGGACCTGCACTGGCTCCCCATTGCTGCACGAATCCGCTTCAAGGCCCTCGACCTAGCATACCGTGCGTCAAAGGGAACCGCTCCCGCCTACCTCCGGTCAATGGTCTCTAACTACACACCCTCAAGACCCCTACGCTCTGCATCTTCTGGCCGCCTCAGACCTACTCCTATCCAAGCTCCGGGAGGGTCATCAAAGAGAAGTCGCCTATTCTCAGTCCTTGCCCCACAATGGTGGAATCAACTACCCACCCCAGTTAGGACAGCCGAAACACGTCCAATCTTTCGCCGTCGACTAAAGACGCACTTGTAGGAATGCAGAACAAACAGACTGCCAGACGGTTGTTTAGATGCAATACACGTAACGTGTCATGTTTACTTCCTACTTCCTTAATACAAACTAATACGTCATCACGTCAACCCATGTGACTACATAACGTCAATGCCCTCTAACCACACCCTGTGCATAACAATGAACATGGAGGTGACAGAATATGAATGTGAATTCTATTGTCCATTATTGTCCCCCACATGCGCCCCCCCAGAATTCACAAGAACTGGCAGCATGAGCCGTTGAGGACCCCGTAAAATCCTGCCGAAGCGGCTTCGGGTGTCCAGAGTCTGTGTAGCGACGGGACCAGTTAGTACACCAGAGGGTGGTCTGAGGACTTAACGGCCAGGGGGAAACCCTGTGTCATGGTGGAACCCGTAGACCCCGGAGGGCGGTCTGAGGTTTTGATGGCCG
The DNA here is from genome assembly GCF_963971535.1 of Notolepis coatsorum. Classification (NCBI taxonomy): domain Eukaryota; kingdom Metazoa; phylum Chordata; class Actinopteri; order Aulopiformes; family Paralepididae; genus Notolepis; species Notolepis coatsorum. The sequence goes on from NW_028174248.1 coordinate 914, forward strand.
GAGGGCGGCCGCGCCGCGGCGGCTGAGCTACAGGAACCGGACGGTCCAGGTCCACATGAGCCGGTTTCAGACGGTCCACTGAAATGTGGCTTCCCTCCTATTTCGACTACAAATGACTTGTCCCCTGTCTCCAGAACACGAAAAGGCCCCTCATATGGTGGCCGTAGTGGCGACCGATGGGCATCATGGCGGACAAAGACGTACTTTGCTGTATGGAGATCCGGTGGAATATAAGCCTGGGGCACAATGTGCTGTGACGTAGGCACCGGCCTAAATACCTTGGCATTGTCCAGGAAAACAGACCGTTGCTGGCCAGCAGACCAAGGCGTTGTGGTGTTGGGCATGAAATCCCCGGGGACTCGCAATGGCTGCCCATAAACCAGTTTGGCTGAGGAGGACTGAAGATCTTCCTTAGGGGCTGATCGGAGGCCCAGCATGACCCACGGAAGTCTGTCAACCCACCCATTGTCCCGAAGACTGGCCCTGAATGCGGCCTTCATTGACCTATGAAACCTCTCGCACAGTCCATTGGCTTGAGGGTGATAAGCCGTTGTACGGTGCAGCTTTACCCCGAGACCCTGGGCCACAGCATTCCAGAGCTCCGATGTAAACTGAGGCCCGCGGTCGGAGGTTATATCCGATGGAGCACCAAAACGGGCAACCCAGGTGCCGATGAATGCTCGTGCAATGTCGGCAGATGTAGTTGAAGATAGTGGCACGGCCTCTGGCCAACGGGTTGTCCTGTCAATCATGGTAAGGAGGTGGGTGCAACCGTGTGATGGTGGCAGTGGCCCAACCAAGTCTATGTGCACATGATCAAACCGCCTTTCAGGCACATTGAAAGGGGTTAGTGGGGCCTTGGTGTGGCGGTGTACCTTGGCCCGTTGACACTCTAGACAAGAATTAGCCCAATCCCGAACATCCTTTTTAAGACCGTGCCAGACGAACTTGGCTGCCACCAACAGCTGAGATGGTTTCCTGCCCGGGTGAGAAAGGCAGTGAAGGGCGTCGAAAACACGCCTCCTCCAAGCGGCAGGGACAACAGGGCGAGGCTGCCCAAGTGAGATGTCACACAGGAGCGTAGAACCAGTGTCATTAAAAGAGATGTCCACCAACTGAAGACCTGTATCGGTGGTCCTACATGCCTGGACGTCCTTGTCGGAAAGCTGATCGGCTGCCATCTGTGCATAATCAATCCCGAGGTGGACCGTACTGATGATAGCACGAGAGAGGCAGTCGGCGACAGGGTTGTCCTTCCCGGCCACATGTTGGATGTCTGTTGTAAACTCCGAGATGGAGGACAACTGGCGTTGCTGGCGAGCGGACCATGGCTCTGAGACCTTGGCCATAGCAAAGGTCAACGGTTTGTGATCGACAAATGCTGTGAATGGTCGGCCCTCCAACAGGAAACGGAAATGCCGTACCGCCAGATAGAGGCTGAGGAGCTCCCGGTCAAAAGTGCTGTAATTGCGCTCACTGGCTCTGAGCTGCCGACTAAAAAAGGCAAGGGGTTGCCAGTGACCATCGACTAGCTGCTCATACACTGCCCCAACAGCATAATCCGATGCGTCGGTTGTGAGAGCGATCTGCGCCTCAGGTAATGGGTGCGCCAACATGGCCGCTGTAGCCAGGGCTTGCTTAGTGTTTTTAAAAGCTCCCTCCATCTCCTCCGTCCAGGTGAGAGTGAGCTTAGCAGGTTTGCCCTTGAGTGCCTCGTAGAGGGGCTGCATGAGCTGGGCTGCGCCAGGCACAAAGCGATGATAAAAATTCACCATACCCAAAAATTCCTGTAGTGCCCGGACGGTGGAGGGCTGCGGAAACTCGCTCACAGCCTGCACTTTCGATGGCAGAGGCACTGCCCCATCCTTTGTGATGCGGTGCCCGAGGAAATCAATTATTTGCAGACCAAACTGGCACTTGGCTGGGTTAAGAATCAAGCCATGCTGACTCAGGCGCTCAAAAAGTGTGCGGAGGTGAACCATGTGTTCAGCCCTGGAGGAGCTGGCGATGAGGATGTCATCTAAATAAATGAACAGGAAAGGCAGGTCCCTTAACACACTGTCCATGAGGCGCTGAAATGCTTGGGCAGCGTTCTTGAGCCCAAAAGGCATGCGGAGGAACTCAAAAAGCCCAAAAGGGGTGATTACCGCGGTCTTGGAAATGTCCTGTGACTGCACCGGCACCTGGTGATAACCACGAACCAGGTCCACTTTAGAAAATATGACCTTCCCCGCAAGGCGAGATGAAAAGTCCTGAATGTGTGGTATAGGATAGCGGTCAGGGGTCGTAGCATCATTCAGGCGGCGATAATCACCACACGGGCGCCAACCTCCGGCGGCCTTTGGCACCATATGGAGTGGCGAGGCCCAGGGGCTATTGGACCGGCGCACTATGCCGAGGCACTCCATCAGCTCAAACTCCGCTTTAGCAATAGCCAGTTTACCTGGATCCAGGCGCCGTGCACGGGCATGTACTGGCGGGCCTGCAGTCGGTATATAATGTTCCACACCGTGCTTAGCTGTAGCTGCTGAAAAAGTTGGCATGGTAAGAACTGGGAACTCCGCCAACATACTCGAGAACTCAGAGGCAGTAAGGGTACTGGACAGCCTTGAGGAGCTAGAACCACTGAGTTCACATGGGAATGAGCTAAAAGTCTCTGCGCTGACCAAGCGCCGGTTTTTAATGTCCACCAGCAGCCCATGGGCACACAAAAAATCTGCACCTAACAATGGGTTAGACACCTCAGCGGTAACAAACCTCCATGAGAAATGTTGTCCCTCCAAACACAATGTCACATGCCGTTCACCATAGGTCCGTATGGGACTGCCGTTGGCCGCCTCTAGTGGTGAACCCCGTACTCCGGCTTGTATATCCAAAACAGATGCGGGTAAAACGCTCACAGTGGCCCCAGTGTCGCACAAAAAACGCCGCCCAGAAAGTGTGTCTCTAATAAATAATAAACTGCCTTCATGGCCAACACTCATGGCAGCTAGCGGGTGCTGGCCCTCTCGTTTCCCGACCCCTTGGCATGGGGGTAGTTACATGGGGGTAGGCATTTTCTAGCCTTAGAGCCAAACTGTGCATGGTAGAAACACATACCTGTGGGCTTTTGTCTCTGGGCCGGGGCGGGGGCTCTGGACAGGGCAGCAGCAACAGCAGGGGGCGGAGAGTCATCCACCTGGTACACAATATTGTTAGCCACCTGACACTGTTGTGTAGCAGAGAGCCAATGCCTGATCTATAATGGGAGAGTTAGCCAAAGCCGACCGCACTTGCCATGGTAGCTGCTGCAGAAATAGCTCCTTAAAGATAAAACAAGGCTTGTGGTTGCCTGGTAGTAAAGCCAACATTCGATCCATTAGCTCCGATGGCTTAGCATCGCCCAAGCCCGGCAAAGACAGTAGCTGACGTGCACGCTCAGACTCCGTTTGACCAAAAGTTTCCAGCAGTACGTCTTTCAGTGTGTCGTACTTACTATCCTCCGGAGGATTCCCGAGCAGATGTGCTACTCTGGATGCGGTAGCCCCGCCGAGCGCCGATACCACGTAATAATACTTTGTATCATCCTCTGTTATCCTCCGTATAGCGAACTGCGCCTCCGTTTGCGCGAACCAAACAGCAGCCTGCTGCTCCCAGAACTCCGGTAGCTTCACTGCTACAGCGTTCACAGACATGTTTGCTTGTTCAAAAAATTTAATCCAGTCTTTGGAAGCGTCCAAAAACGAACGTCAGGGTCACCACTGTAGGAATGCGGAACAAACAGACTGCCAGACGGTTGTTTAGATGCAATACACGTAACGTGTCATGTTTACTTCCTACTTCCTTAATACAAACTAATACGTCATCACGTCAACCCGTGTGACTACATAACGTCAATGCCCTCTAACCACACCCTGTGCATAACAATGAACATGGAGGTGACAGAATATGAATGTGAATTCTATTGTCCATTATTGTCCCCCACACACTTCTTCAACCATTATCTGAATTAAAAAAAAAATAATAAAAAATCTAACCCTAACTAACCGTACTGTCATGCACTTGTCCTAATAAACTAACCTACACTGTAGCACTCAACACTTTGATGAACATTGTTGCTCAGCTGATAGAGTTGTGCCCTTCCTGATGGCTTGTTGTACAGAACATGTAAGTCGCTTTGGATAAAAGCATCAGCTAAATGACCTAGGTAAATTACCTAGGTACGACACCTCAGTCCGAAGACCTGCTAGACACTCTCGTGTGATTATTCCCTGTTCTAACATTCCTTCTCTTGTGCCCAGGACCTCCGTTCCAGCGAGCCCCTGTCTGGACCCCTGGAGCTATACTAAGGAGTTCCTGCTCACTCTCTCGACACGGACCTGTGTCTTCCGTCCGCAGGAGCACGGGAGTGCACCTGCTCTCATTGCCCCAAGAACATTCCCAATTCCTGTCTGTTGTACATTTCTGGATGTAACTCTTGTCTGCTTGGGGAATACTATTAAATATCCTGAAACGCTCCATTCTCTCTTCTCCTGTGTTCAGCGATTGGGCTCTGCTTAAAACCCATTCTCACAGAACACCACGACCAATGATGTCAGAACCAGCTACACTCGAGATCGAGGAATGGAGGACGTTTCAGAGGCAATCCGTGAGTATCATCAATGGCCAGGCCGCTCGGGTAGACCAACTCGCCCACTAAATAGATTCAGTCACTGCTCAGCTTACTGCTCTCAGCGAGACAGACAATATGGACGTTTCGAGGCATACGTCACGGCTCAGCAAGCCTCGCCAGACACCCCACCCATGGCTGCGATTCCCCTGCACAGAGAGCCCCACGTTCCCGCACCGGAGCGTTATGACGGGAGCGTCTCCAAATGTCGAGCCTTTATCTTTCAATGTTCGTTAGTATTCGGGCAACAGTCACACACTTTCCAAAGTGAGAAGTCTAAAATCGCTTACCTGTCGGCCCTACTCACGGGTCCTGCGCTAGAATGGGCGACCGCTCTCCACTTCAATAATTCTCCCCTCTGCGAGTCATATTCCGCATATATTGACGACATGCGCAAAGTCTTCCACCACCCTCCGGGGGGCTCAGATAGAGCCGCCGGCTTATTCACAATCCGCCAAGGAAATCGCAGTGTGAGCGAATACGCAATCGAATTCCATATCCTGGCAGCCGGCTCCGACTGGGGTGACACGCCACTACGAGGGGCTTTCCGCCAAGGCCTGAGCGACGTTCTAAAAGATGAACTGGCGTCTAAAGAAAGGCCGGATTCCCTAGACGAGGTTAATCCGTTTAGCTAGGGAACTGGATATGCGCCTTCGTGAACGCCGCCGAGAGAGGGCTAGCGCCGCTCGCCCACCTGTGCCCAGCTCAACTCGCTCTCCTTGCGCCGTCCGCGCTGAAAGTAGTTCCTTTGAGCCCATGGACCTAGATCGCTCGCGCCTTCCTCCCAACGAACACCGTCACAGGCTCGCGACAGGGGCATGTTTATATTGCGGTCAACTCGGTCACTCCGTTGCTTCATGTTCGATTCGCCCAAACGACGGAGCTCAGCAGTGACGCTGGGCGTCTGTTCGAGCCTTGATATTGCTCCCAGCTCCGGTCCGTGCAATTCAGTGCCACGCTGTGTCTCAATGGCCAATCACTCCCGCTGTCCGCCCTGGTTGACTCAGGTGCCGACGAGAATCTCATCGACGCTGGGGTTGTTTCCCACTACCACATTGCTACCGACACCCTGCCAATACCCTGTGACACTCGCGGGTTAAACAAGAAGTTGCTCACGCGAATAACTCGCCACACTGTACCCCTCCGCCTCCTATTGTCAGGAAACCATAGCGAGAGTATTCGCTTCCATGTCACCAACTCTCCCCACAATCCCATTGTCCTTGGCATGCCGTGGCTAAAACTACACAACCCCGTCATAAACTGGCCTACTGGCCTGGTGACAAGTTGGAGCGCTCACTGTCACGTCTCCTGCCTGCAATCAGCTCGGCCACCACTGTGGTGGCTGGTTCTCGCCTTCCCAACGAACCCAATGACCTGTCTGTATTCCTCCTGTCTACCATGATTTAGAGGCTGTATTTAGCAAACAACAGGCTCTCTCCCTACCTCCTCATCCCCAATATTACTGTGCTATTGATCTACTCCCAGGACCGCCGCTCCCCGCTAGCCGCCTGTTCAACCTCTCATGCCCAGAGAGGGAGTCTATGGAGAAATACGTCCACGAGTCCTTGGCCTCTGGCATTATTACTCCCTCCTCCTCTCCTGTCGGCGCGGGGTTCTTTTTCGTGTCCAAGAAGGATCGTTCCCTTCGCCCCTGTATCGACTATCGGGGTCTCAACAACATCACAATCAAGAACAATTACCCCCTGCCTTTGATTAACTCTGCTTTTGAGCCCCTGCAAGGTGCCACCGTCTTCACGAAGCTGGACCTCAGGAATGCCAATCACCTTGTCCGCATCCGGGAGGGGGACGAATGGAAGACGGCGTTTAAGACCCCCCTCGGTCACTTCGAGTACAAGGTAATGCCCTTTGGGATGACCAACGCCCCTGCTGTCTTCCAAGCCCTTGTCAATGACGTTCTCTGTGATGTCCTTAACCGCTCCGTTTTTGTTTATTTGGATGACATTCTGATTTTTCCCCGCTCCATGGAGGAGCACGTCCAGCATGTCCGCCGGGTCCTCCAACGCCTTCTGGAGAACAAGCTGTTCGTCAAGGCGGAGAAGTGTGAGTTCCACGTCTCCTCCATCGGGTTCCTCGGCTACATCATCGAGGGCGGCAAGATCTGGGCGGACCCCGAGAAGATCAAGGCGGTGTCCAACTGGCCCCGGCCCGCCAACATCAAGCAGCTCCAACGCTTCCTGGGGGTTGCTAACTTCTACCGGCGCTTCATCAGGGACTAGAGCCGGGTCGCTGTACCCTTCACCCAACTCACCTCGCCTTCCGTGCCCTTCGTCTGGTCTGACAGAGTGGACTCCGCCTTCGCGAGCTGCGCCGACGCTTCACCTCCGCACCCATCCTCGTCCAGCCGGACGCGTCCCGCCAGTTTGTGGTAGAGGTGGACGCCTCTATTACCGGAGTAGGGGCGGTCCTTTCCCAACGCTCCGCTCTCTACCAGAAACTGCACCCCTGCGCCTTCTTCTCGCGCCGCCTGACCCCAGCTGAGGTCAACTACGAAATCGGAAACCTGGAGCTCCTGGCATTCAAACTAGCCCTGGGGGAATGGAGGCACTGGCTGGAAGGTTCAGAGACCCCCTTCCTGGTCTGGACGGACCACAATAACCTTGCCTACGTCCAGACGGCCAAGCGCCTGAACTCCCGCCAGGTCCGCTGGGTGCTGTTCTTCGCCAGGTTTAACTTCACCCTGACCTACAGGCCAGGCTCCAAGAACACCAAGCCGGACGCTCTCTCCCGGCAGTTTTTCCCCGAAGAGGGTCCTGCACACCCTGACACCATCCTCTCCTCCTCCTGCTTGGTGGCCGCCGCCACCTGGGAGATCCAGTCCATCGTCAGGGAGGCTCAGCGCGTCCAGCCGGACCCAGGTAACGGCCCACCTAACCGGCTTTTTGTCCCCGACCTCGTTCGCTCCCAGGTGCTCCAGTGGGTTCACGCCTCCCGGTTCGCCTGCCATCCTGGGATCGACCGTACCCTGTCCCTGCTGGAGCGGCACTTCTGGTGGGTCTCCATGAGGGAGGACACCCGCACCTTCGTCCTTGCATGCACCGTCTGTGCTCATGGAAAGGCTTCCCACCGACCACCCGCCGGGCTCCTCCGTCCGCTCCCTGTTCCCGGTTGCCCCTAGTCGCATGTCGCCCTGGACTTCGTCACCGGCCTTCCTCCCTCACACGGTAACACAGTTATTCTCACTATTGTTGACCGTTTCTCGAAGGCCGTGCACTTGGTTGCTCTGCCCAAACTCCCCTCTGCTTCAGAGACCGCGGACCTAATGGTGCTCCACGTCTTCCGCCTCCACGGGATCCCGGTGGACACCGTCTCCGCGAGGGGCCCTCAATTCGTCTCCCAGGTCTGGAAGGCCTTCTGCTGGGCTCTGGGGGCCACGGTCAGTCTCTCCTCCGGGTACCACCCACAGACCAACGGCCAGTCGGAGCGGGCCAACCAGGACCTGGGATCCGCCCTCCGCTGCGTGACGACCCGGGACCGCTCCGGCTGGAGTACTTTCCTGCCGTGGATCGAGTATGCCCACAACTCTCTGTCTTCGGCGGCCACAGGTCAGTCCCCTTTTTAGTCCTCTCTGGGCTACCAACCCCCGCTGTTCCCTGCCCAGGAGGAGGAGATCGCTGTCCCATCGGTACAGGACCACCTTTGCCGCTGCAGGAGGATTTGGGAGGACACAAGGGCCACGCTTCTCCGCTCCGCGGAACAGAACCGTCGCTTCGCCGACCACCACCGGTCCCTACAAGATTCTGTCCCTCATCAACCCCTCAGTCGTCAGACTTCAGCTCCCCTCCCATATGTAGGGATGGGAATCGAAAACCGGTTCCCGTTGGGAGCCGGTTCCTAATTATCCGATTCCTGGAATCGCATGCCTCCGTGACTATCGATTCCCTTATCGCTGCCAGGTTTTTCCTACAGTTGCGGATAACGTTAGCGCCACGCATGTAGCCATGGCAGACTATTTGATTCCTTAAGGCAGGGATCGGCAATAGGCGGCCCGCGGGCCGACATTGGCCCGCCAGCAATAATTTCTGGCCTGTCAGATTATTTTGAGAATGATATTTTTTTTACGCGCGGGAAATATTCACTCGGGACGCCAGGGTGTCTTTTATTGTGAAGCTGTATCTATCCACCGGTAGTCATCAAAAGCATTTCTGTCACTATAGCCAATTGAAATGCTAGAAATGGTCACGTGGACTGGGAGAACCAATGGAATAGTCCCACCGGGCCGCGTGTATATGTCCCTAACGCACTTTCACTTCCGCGTTCGAGATGCGAGCCATACTTAAAATACGGGATTATCGCAACAGGTCGGTGATTCTTGCGTGCCGAGCCGACGTCCTCTCTGCATAATATGTGGCGACAACAACAATAGCGAGGCAATGATGACCGGAGTGCCGGATGTCCCCTATCTCCCTGTCTCCGGCTGTCCCTGACCAATGGCCGGAGTGTTGAATGTCCCGTGACTAAGACGGGGAGGACGTGACCCTCTTTGCGCCGCCCCTGTGCCTCAAATAGATCCGCTATCAGCTCTATCTTTAATCTTTCAAAATGTTCAGTTGCTATTGCATGCACTCATCTGTGTTTCACTACGCACATGAGTGCATGCTTACCAACTGTCCGTCTGCAACACTACTATCACCGACATCTAAGAAGGGAGATCCCCCCTTGAATGGCCCTTCTAAGGTTTCTCTCCTTCACACTGCCTGTGGAGCTTTTTTCCCTATTGTTAGGTTTTAGTGAGTTTTTCCTTACCTTCGCGTGGGGTATGTCTGGGAGTTGCATTCTTTCATTTATTTGCATTAATCTAAAAATGTTTGGACCTTATGGTGTTCTTGTTCTGTTCTTGACTTATTGTTATGTTTTCTTCTTGACTTGTTTAAAGAAGACCTGTACGGCCCATGGGGACATTAACGTGTGTTGTCGGGCCTTATAAATAAATTTGATTTGATTTGTGTTCAAGTTGGCAGATAAAGTAGCTGCATTCAACACCAATCTGGAATTGGAGGGCAGCGAGTGGAGATTTTACATGTTTCATGTTTGGAGGACTGAACAACAAACAAGGTATGGAGTTGTGTTTTCATGCATTCTGAGCTGCTGTCCATCACCCGCCGCCGTGATCTGCAACAACTGATCTGCTGTTCATGAATGAATGAATGAAAACTTTATTTAACAGATTGCAGAATGGGTACAATACAGTACGGCGCAATACACACAATTGTTAAGGGGATGCAGACCAGAGAAAAATGTTTGTCTTTTTTCAATATCAGTATATTAAATTAGCCATTGTTTTTTATCCTGGCCCGCCAAGCAACGGCTTGGGGAAAATCTGGCCCGTGGCCAAACCTAATTGCCGACCCCTGCCTTAAGGGCTAGAAATTGCCTGGGTTTTGGTCATATGCTCCCGAAATGCTCCCGCTGTTTGGCTGCTTCTATGTGCAGTGAAAACTACTCCAATGCTTTAGAACCTAGTCATTGATTTAGTGAAACGCTCCATTCTCTCTTCTCCTGTGTTCAGCGATTGGGCTCTGCTTAAAACCTATTCTCACACACACACTCACTCACACACATTGTGACTCATTTGCATTTACCTGCTGGTAGTAACCCGTCTTTGTTCGGTGATAATGCGAGTCACTTTCCGTTGGTCTTTGGTTTTAAAACTCAGTTGGAGCTGGAAGGGCAACCTATCCCTCTTAAGGAAATCTGGAAACCACATAGAAACATATAATAACAGAAAGGTCTACCAACTGAAAGGTCTACCAACTGAAGTCTACCAACTGAAAAGTCTACCAACTGAAAAGTCTACCAAGTTAAAAGTCTACCAACTGAAAAGCCTACCAACTGAAAAGTCTACCAACTGAAAAGCCTACCAACTGAAAAGTCTACCAACTGAAAAGTCTACCAACTGAAAAGCATACCAACTGAAAGGTCTACCAACTGAAGGGTCTACCAAGTGAAAAGCATACCAACTGAAAGGTCTACCAACTGAAAAGCCTACCAACTGAAAGGTCTACCAACTGAAGGGTCTACCAACTGAAAGGTCTACCAACTGAAAATCATACCAACTGAAAGGTCTACCAACTGAAAAGCTTACCAACTGAAAGGTCTACCAACTGAAGGGTCTACCAACTGAAAGGTCTACCAAGTGAAAAGCCTACCAACTGAAAAGCCTACCAACTGAAAAGCCTACCAACTGAAAATCATACCAACTGAAAGGTCTACCAACTGAAAATCATACCAACTGAAAATCATACCAACTGAAAGGTCTACCAAATGAAAATCATACCAACTGAAAGGTCTACCAACTGAAAAGCCTACCAACTGAAAGGTCTACCAATTGAAAATCATACCAACTGAAAGTCATACCAACTGAAAGGTCTACCAACTGAAAATCATACCAACTGAAAGGTCTACCAACTGAAAAGCCTACCAACTGAAAAGCCTACCAACTGAAAATCATACCAACTGAAAGGTCTACCAACTGAAAAGCCTACCAACTGAAAGGTCTACCAACTGAAGGGTCTACCAACTGAAAAGCCTACCAACTGAAAAGCCTACCAACTGAAAAGCCTACCAACTGAAAGGTCTACCAACTGAAAATCCTACCAACTAAAAGGTCTACCAACTGAAAGGTCTACCAAGTGAAAAGTCTACCAACTGAAAAGTCTACCAACTGAAAAGCCTACCAACTGAAAAGCATACCAACTGAAAAGTCTACCAACTGAAAGGTCTACCAACTGAAAGGTCTACCAACTGAAAAGTCTACCAACTGAAAACCATACCAACTGAAAAGTCTACCTACTGAAGGGTCTACAAAATGAAAAGCCTACCAACTGAAAAGACTACCAACTGAAAGGTCTACCAACTGAAAATCATACCAACTGAAAGGTCTACCAACTGAAAAGCCTACCAACTGAAAATACTACCAACTGAAAAGCCTACCAACTGAAAAGTCTACCAACTAAAAAGTCTACCAACTGAAAAGCATACCAACTGAAATGTCTACCAACTGAAGGGTCTACCAAGTGAAAAGTCTACCAACTGAAAGGTCTACCAACTGAAAAGCATACCAACTGAAAGGTCTACAAACTGAAAAGCCTACCAACTGAAGGGTCTACCAACTGAAAGGTCTACCAACTGAAAATCATACCAACTGAAAGGTCTACCAATTGAAAAGCCTACCAACTGAAAGGTCTACCAACTGAAGGGTCTACCAACTGAAAAGTCTACCAACTGAAAATCATACCAACTGAAAAGCCTACCAACTGAAAAGCCTACCAACTGAAAAGTCTACCAACTGAAAGGTCTACCAACTGAAGGGTCTACCAACTGAAAAGCCTACCAACTGAAAGGTCTACCAACTGAAGGGTCTACAACTGAAAGGTCTACCAACTGAAAATCATACCAACTGAAAGGTCTACCAACTGAAAAGCATACCAACTGAAAGGTCTACCAACTGAAGGGTCTACCAAGTGAAAAGTCTACCAACTGAAAAGTCTACCAACTGAAAAGCCTACCAACTGAAAAGCATACCAACTGAAAAGTCTACCAACTGAAAGGTCTACCAACTGAAAAGCCTACCTACTGAAAAGCATACCAACTGAAAAGTCTACCAACTGAAAGGTCTACCAACTGAAAAGCATACCAACTGAAAAGTCTACCAACTGAAAAGTCTACCTACTGAAGGGTCTACAAAATGAAAAGTCTACCAACTGAAAGGTCTACCAACTGAAAAGTCTCCAAACTGAAAAGTCTACCAACTGAAAGGTCTACCAACTGAAAAGTCTCCAAACTGAAAAGCCTACCAACTGAAAAGCCAACCAACTGAAAAGTCAACCAATTGAAAAGTGTGCCAACTGAAAAGTATGCAACTCTACCAACTGAATAGTGTACTAACTGAAAATCAACTGAAATTGTCAGTCTTGGTTCATGGATGGAACATGCAGCAGTGCCTTACCCTCCACACGCTCTGCTTTGACAGCAAACTGGAAGGTGACCTCCAGCCCCGCTGTCACGTTGCCAATCTGTCTGATTAATTTGTGATTATTAGCATCCTCATAGGGGAAATACCTAGATAGAGAGAGGTTAATGAACGACTGATCAGTGATCACTCAGTGGGTGAGTTTACAATGCACGTGAATATTTCAGATTTTATTCAGGCTACTCCAATATTATATCTACGAGTTGGTACAAGGAAACAATGTATCCTTCTAACAGCAACTGAATTCCACTGAAAAGGTAGATATAGATATTAGGTTCCATGGTAATGCTCACAATATTCTGCTAACTCGTGAATTCAGGTAGACTATACAGTATTTGTAGCCTGTGAGATACTACAGTAAACATTTTATTATTGAGAGAAAAACTAATTGCAGTGCATTATGTGCGTGTTAAATTTCATTGCCCAATCAAAACGTACACTCCATCTGCCGCTAGCAGTGTTGCTGTGACTCCTGTTGCCAGGACATTGTCTGCCAAAGCTGATTGGATCTCTGTTGCCACGGTACCGATGCTGACGATGTTCACCTGTGCAGATGAGCGACAAGAGGTATCTACATTCTGGTTACTTTTTACCTTTTTATTTTTTTGCTGTTGTGGTTTACTGCTGTCCACTCCCCTTAGTATTTTTGTCTTTATTGAGGTAGGCAAGACAATTATGTATTAAGACAGTAGGACGGCTGAAAGGGAGACAGAGCAAAGCTGATTCTTTATTGAGACAGTAGGAAGGCTGAGAGGGAGACAGAGCAAAGCTGGTTCTTTATTGAGACAGTACACAGTAAATTTCGCTGAGTACATTTTACTCAAACTGAGTACATTTTACTCAAACTGAGTACATTTTACTCAAACTGAGTAAAATGTTACTCACTTGGGCTCAAAGTTTCAAGTTTCTTTAATAGTTGTCATACAGAAGTACAGAATACTTTTATACAAAATGCTTCTTACTGTTACGCTCCAGAGACTGTGCAAGACAAGATAAGTATGAAATAAAATAACATAGTATAGCATGTAAATTAGAAGTAAAAAAAATGAGGTCACAGTGTTCAGTTTAGACATATGTACAATGTTCGATGCAGCATAGACGTAACTGAGTTACCATATAATATACAATACTGTGCAGTGTACTAATATACAATACTATATAGTGCAAGGCAGAAATGGGATGAGGTGCAATTTAGGTACAATTTACAGTAGGTGTACGAGTTGTAGTGCAAATCCTTTATCAATAAATATAAAGTGTAAAGTGTGTTTGTGTGATCTAAAGTGTGGAGAGTGGGTGCTGCAGTGTGTTGTTTGTTTGAGTGAGTGTGTGCGTGTGGGTGTGTGTGCTGTGTGCATTTGATGGTTGTTGCATAGTGTTTATTGTTCGTTTAGCAGCCTGATGGCCTGGGGATAGAAGCTTCTTCTGAGTCTTTCTGTGCTCGCCTTAAGACTCCGGTATCGCTTGCCTGACCGCAGTAGTTCAAAGAGGCAGTTGTTCGGGTGGCTCGAGTCCTTAATAATTCTCTTAGCCTTCCGTATGTCTTATGGTGGGGAATATTTCCACTCCCAAACATCTAAAGTGTTTTACTATAGGTATCTCTTCTGGGAGGGTTATATTTCTTTTTGCAGGGGCGTTAAGTGGAAGGAAAGCCGAATTCGGCCAATTTATCTTAAATCCCGATAAATCTCCAAAGTCCTCAATCAACTTGAGCAGATGAGGCAATGTGGTGTTGGGGTTTTGCATGAACAGTATTACGTCGTCCGCATATAAACAAATTTTATGTTGTGTGCCCTTGATTACGATTGGTTCTATGGATTGGGATTGTCTTATATATTGTGCTAAAGGCTCTAATGATAGATCGAATAGTCCGGGACTAAGAGGGCAACCCTGTCTAGATGAGCGTGATACCGGAAAGATTCCGGAGGTGATTATACCTGTTGTAATCATGGCCGATGGGTCTTTATATAATACTTTAATCATATCAATGAAACCTTTACCTAACCCCATCCTTTCTAATACTGCCCATAGATACGACCATTCCAACCTGTCAAAAGCTTTCATTGCATCCAGGGACAGCATCGCCTTAGGCGTGGTGTCGTCCTTGTCAGCATCTAGTACGTGCAGTAATCGTCTTATGTTATCAGTGATCAAGCGGCCTCTTATGAAGCCAGTTCGGTCCGGATGAACTAAAGACGTCATATGCTTTTGTAATCTGATGGCTAATACCTTAGAGTACAGTTTGATATCGGTTCCGAGGAGGCTTAAGGGTCTATAACTACCGCACTCGGTGGGGTCTTTGTCTTTTTTAAGGAGGACTGTTATGAGTGCAATATTGTAGTTCTTATGGAAGTTCCCCTCCTTGACTGAGTATAAAATCATATTTAGTAATAAGGGTCCAATTATGTCCCAACAAGAGAGGTACATTTCTGGTGGGATACCGTCTCTTCCAGGAGCCTTACCACTTTGCATTTCGGATATGGCCTTCTTGAGTTCCTCTAGTGTGATCGGTGTTTCTAACTGTTTAGCGTCATCCTCTGAAAGTTTAGGGAGAATAATTTGATTAAGATATGTGTCCATTTTGTTTTGATCAAAGGTCGTTTCTGATTTATACAAGTTGGAGTAGAATTCTTTGAATGTCGCGTTTATTTTTTCAGAGTCTGTAACAGTTCAGTTCAGTTCAGTTCAGTTCAGAGTTTTTATTTGCCACATGGAATAATACAATCATAGTTTCTTCATTAAAAAATCATAAATAGTCATTCCATGGACAAAAGGAGCAGGAAGAAGAATAAATCTTATAGTTACCTGCCCCTTATTACAAGTCCTTGTTGTGCTCTAATGGTAGTTATATCTGCAAATGTTGCATTAACTCTTAATCGCATAGCTAATAGGTGACTTGGTTTGGAACCTTGAGTACTGCTGTTGTCTTGTGCTACGTATTTGTATTTCAGATTGTTGTCTGTATATGGCGTTAATCTCTTTTTTTAGTACTTTAACTTGATTTTCCAGTCGAACCGAGTTGTTGTATTGTAAAGAATTAAATAACGTTGAGTAAAGCGTTTCCAGTTCAGCCAGTTTTGAGCATCGATTCTTGCGCATTTTGGAGGAAAAGCTATCAGTGAAATCCTTGATCATTCCCTTTACCGACATCCATAATATTCTGGGGTCCTGCACCGAGTTTGCATTCCTCCGTAGGAATACTGTAAGAGCTTCTTTGAGTTGTGTAATGAATTCCTTGTTATTAAAACCCTTAGGAGTCTAACCCCAAGAGCTCCTCCTCCTGAGAATTTCCCCCTTTTTTTTTGTTACATAATATAAAATTACAGATTCATACCTTCAAAGTAAGCCATCAATTGTAAAATTTGAGCCGATAGTTTTCAATCAATGTCCTATCAAACATTCTGGTACAGTCATTACCAATTTGCAGCAGGAGCCTCTGAAGAGAATTCAGTGAATTCAGCTAATGATACGGGAACTACACTCCTTCCCAGAATGCAATGTGATGTCAATGTCAATGTCACTAGACCAATTCACACCATGAAACAAAGGCCCAGCAGGGAACAATTACAGCTGAATGGGGGTATAGTGTGACTGATCAATACAGGCAGGCCTACAGCAACACACACTTTGATTTGATGCCATGCATACACACACACTAGATAGACAGAGGTTTAGATATTTAGATAGATATATAATAGTATAGTAATATAATAGAAAGAGAGAGAGAGAGAGAGAGAGAGATAGAAGAAAGAAAGAAAGAAAGAAAGAAAGAAAGAAAGAAAGAAAGAAAGAAAGAAGAAAGAAAGAAGAAGAAAGAAAGAAAGAAAGAAAGAAAGAAAGAAAGAAAGAAAGAAAGAAAGAAAGAAAGATACAGAGAGAGAGAGACATTTATAATAATAATAATTATTATTATTATTATTATTATTAAATAGAATAATTTTCTATAGGCTTGCCGTGGTTGTCAGTGATACTGGTGTCATTCTGTGTTCAGGCTTCCATACTTATTGAAAAAAATGCTCATATCCAAAAGTATTAGATAGATATAGGTCATACATGTAGGTATGCATTTGGTTACACACACACACACAGAAGTAGTCTCAGACCGGGAGTAGTCTCAGAGAGGGAGATACAGAGGAG
>NW_028174247.1:5000-10000 GCF_963971535.1 Notolepis coatsorum
TCTGTGTGTGTCTGTGTGTGTGTGTGTGTGTCTGTGCGTGTGTGCGTGTCTGTGTGTGTGTGTGTGTGTGTGTGTGTGTGTGTGAATGGGTGTGTGTGTGTGTGCCTGTGTGTGAATGGGTAGACAAAGCCCTCTTTGCCCCCATCCCCCGCTCAATCATTCACTAAAGGACATCTCAATCTCACACATACATACAAAAATTAAATCCAAATAAAAAATACCATCTGTACCAGCTCAACCAAACTCCACTCTCACAGTGCCACAACACATTCTCACAATTCAACATCATCCACGCCTCATTCATTCTATAAACATATATCTCTCTCATACACTCGTTAATCAACCACAGACCGACAATGGGTTAGTTCCCCTGCGCTCATCTCTTCTACTCTCTCATCCGGCTACACTCATCTCTGGCTAATACAATTCACACTTAATTTCTACACTCCTACCTACTGCCAGAGAGAGTCTAGGAACTCTCCCTCAACGACAGAACCTCAAAGCAGTCCTAGTACCCTGAGAGTCTACCGCTATTCCCCCTAATCAAACAGGTAGCCCCCCAATGTAATTAACCTCATCTGAGCTGGCTATCCTAATTCAATTACTGTGCTCACTCCTCCATCAGCTGTGTCCTGTATTAGCACGCTTCCTGTCTCAACATTTCCCCTGTCCTAAAAATAACTGCCAACTGTCTCCTGCATCTTCACCTCTCTCTCCTGTTGCATCTAATCTCACTCATCCTGTCATAAAAGAACAAACAGCCATTGTAAACAACAGCTGTACATCCTGACCCCCCTTGGGCCTATTGGCCCGCCTCAAAAGGATTCCTACCCCCCTGGGTAATACAACCCTTCATCTGTAAATCATTAAACGGTTAATCACACTTCTCATCTTCCCAAAGGCAAGCGCCCCCAGGTTTTTGAATTAATATAAAATTATTAAGGATTAATAAAACACTCATGTCAAAATTTGTCATCTTCAGCAAGCCTCCATCAATAAATTATCCTACTAGTCGAAGGCTTGTGTCAACACTTTAACACTATATCAAAGACTTCAACAATCTAAAACAAGCATAAACACATGTCCTAACCATATCAACAGTGTATTAAAGATTTAACAATCTAAAACAAGCATAAACACATGTCCTAACCATATCAACAGTGTATTAAAGATTTAACAATCTAAAACAAGCATCAGTAAATTATCCTGCTTCACAACCGGGCTTGTATCAAATTCCACTACAAAAACATTTAGTAAATAATATTAACATTATCCTATTGTACATGTTACACAAATTTAAAAAACTGGAAATACGCTATCAACTCTAATTATTATACATGTAAGCATGTTTCATCTCAGCATAACATTTATAGTGGTTAGTCCTAAATTTGCACCAAGCCTCAATTGTTGTAAACAGGTTTAGGAATGTTCCTATATACAAACGTGACTATTTTTAATCAATCAACTACTCCTCCCCCCTTGGATAAAAATATTCCTGTGTCAAAATGTGCGTACGTAAACCAACCACTAACAATGTTATGTGTCTTAGCCCGTGCACTTGTATTAAATCGCCAATGTACTAACAAAACTGCTTTCTTACACAGACAACAAGGCCCCACCAACAAATTATAATCTCCCCTAAAACTGAGACCTGTGTCCACATAATAACAGTGTACTAAAGATTTCCCTCATACAAACCTCTTAAAATAACCAAAACACACTTGTACATCCTAAAAAGCACATTATTTATCAGTTAAGTTCCCACCATGCTATGTCTGATAACTGTAAACAGGATATTCCGGGAACGCCTACCACTGTATACAGATGACATGTGACTATAATGTAGACGCTTTAATCAAAATATGACGCAAGCGATATGCCTTGGATAAGACTCCCCCCGTGTAACATATTTACTGCCCATTTATTACAAGTAAGTTAAGGGCATGTATTTTAAATCATCCCACCACATGCTTACACCTATATAATTTGTAGTAACACCACCAAACCCACTCCCAGAACATTGTTTACAACCCACAGAATGTACAATATACTTAATACAACCATTTTACATAATGCAGAGTCCATTATAATGTACAATATACAATTACCCACAATCCCTGGCCCCGAGCGAATTATGAATTACGAATGCATGGATCCACGCTGTACCGCGCATGCGCAGTGGCCAACGTTGCGACTGTCCCCATAACGTTGCTACGACAACCAAATTCTGCCACACATTCATAACATGCCCCGACATTCATAATCTGCCACGACATCTATCACGCTTCTCTACCCCTTCCCCAACATCATTCTCAAAACTCGAAACGTGAAATCTGCCGCCCCCCAAACGCCACAAAACAACGGCATGCAAGCTAACTAGCTTTAGCCAGCTCTAATGCGACGTTCAAGGCCCTCACGGGAACCGTGCCTTTCAAGATCCGTTCATCCACGCAATTCGCTCAGTACCATCCAAAGCATAAACAATTCACACAAGCTTCAAATAGCCAACCACTCTAATAGACAATAATTTTTAAAACATTCACACCAACCAACGCCGCACACATAGTTCAACACGAACCCTTTCTCCTACCTTCTCCGCCTCACTCCATAGCACCGCGAACGTTACATACTCTCCACAACACTATGACGTCACCAAGCAGCGAATCCTCAATATCATTTACCACGTTACCGCATTAATAATACGCTTTGACCCTTTTAACCTCCTTCCAGTTAAGAGTACCCTCCTCCCGTTCGGATGCACTCCTTGCCCTACTTAGATGCACCTCTCCCCTCCAGGATCAGGAGATACCACGTGTGGGGAAACCGGCTTTTTCAGGGCCGCATTGCCGCCTACACTGGACCCCCTCTCACCCAACCAAGGATACAGGCCTCCACTTCCAGGCTAAGGTCTCCTCACATGAACAGAAGAAGTCCCCTTATCTTACCTTCAGGTGCAGTTTAAGGCTGGGTCCCTTTCCAATCTTAGGAGAGACAATTCAGATTCCTCTGAATTGACACCCCTCATCCCTCTGCTTCCCAGCATTTTCTTTTCAAAAACACTGATCACAGAAGCACAGCTCGCCTACTAACCCTGTATCGGCTAGTAAGGTTACCGTGGCCTGACTGTACATTGAGCCAAGTGCATTTATGCCCATACTGTCCAGTCACTCACGGTCCCCGTCCCGCTATCTGTGACTATAAGCAGGGGTCATAACGCTCTCCTGACCGGCTGGCGACCCAGTCGATAGCGACCTCATAGTCCGTCATCAAGTCAGGACCCCAAGCAGCTGACTGTCCGTAGTACCTATCAGCCACTCAGTTTAGAAACCGACGGTCTTGTCCCCACCCCGCTTGCTCTGGGCATGGAAATATTGACCGTTTTCGCCAGCCTTGCCTGTTCACGGCAGGAGCTGTGCCCCCTCCGGTGCACCGCCCTGCTCCTAGGTGTGGACTGTCGCCCACGTACCACCCAGTGCCCACACCAACTTACGTGCGACGTTTCCTGGGCCGACTAGGCGGTGCCACAGTGGTATGTTATTTCATACCTCGTTACGCACGAGGGCCTTCAGTTTCTCCCCAGCACTATAGATTTGTGTTTAACGTGCGCCCAGACTCTTGCGAGCCCACTGCCGCCTGTTGAAGGCTAGAGGTTCGGGGTGCCTAATCCCCTCCCTAACCCTCAAAACGGCCACAATTTTGCCACCCTGCGTCTCAACCGCCTCATACCTGTAATCGCCGCCACAGTGTTTAATCAATTCTCTCATAACGCCATCGTAACGTCCCCAGCTTCACAGCGGACTTTTCCACAGAGCTAGCCAGCTAGCCCCAACCAACAGCAGGGACTCGCCTCAAACATAATATGTCCGTTGGTCATTAAAATATCATAACAAAACCATTAAGTACTTATCAGTCAGTTCGACCGAATCGTTTTTGTATCACAGCGAACGTAATTAATCAACAGGCCGGTTTCGCTCAAGCTTAAAAAGGATACTATGCCTAAGGACGGCAAATATTTCTACATTTAATTAATGCTATAATCCTATTATAGGACGTACTACGCACCCTGAACACGCCGGCACCCTACATTTCCATTAACTACTACGTTTTAATCCTGCAATCGCACAGACCCCTGCGCTGATCATGCCAGGGTCAACAACCTTTCACCATACTTGACTCGTATGTTCTGAAATAGTAACAGAACCCTTAGCCCGACGCAATTATGCCCATACTGACCCGCCACTCACGGTCCCCGTCCCGCTATCTGTGACTACAAGCAGGGACACAATGCACCTTGGACCCAGCTCCCCTTCCATTTCAGAACAGTCAAATCTCCTCGTCTTACCTGCGCCCTCTTCCTGAGAATAACTTTAGGGCAATTATATACTCAGAACGCGCCCCTGTCGTATACAACAGAATAACCGTGCTTCCTAGCAAGAAAAGCCTTTTACCTGCCGTCATGCGACGCTAGCTCCCACAACATGACCAGATAGTCTGTGCGCCACCACCCTTCCTGGTGCAACTCCCCCGTATAGTTCATAACGTACATTCCATACGAGTTAACTAACCCCCGTGGCCCGCTGGGCCGAGACCGGCCTCCTGTGTCTGAACGAACACACAAACACAAAAAGCCTACGTTTGCATGTTCACTGCACAACAAGCGCGATCGTCATACCTCCGGACACACAAGCTAAAATATTGTTGTTGTTGATATAGTCTGTTTTCAGTATAAAGCAGTTCTTTGTTGTCCTGGCTGACAAAACAAAGCAGTCTGTTGTTAATAATATTGCATTTACCGCTCCAGTTGTTCCCACCGCAACCCCCAACCCTGCATGCAGACGCCATATTCACCGCGGGCCCCAAACAGTGGCGTACACAACCAACCTCCATCCTTCTCCTCTCCCTCATCCATTCAGACAACAAGCCCATCGTTAATCACTTCAAACGCAGCAACACCCCAGCTCTTCGCCCCGTGTCCCCAACTCACAGCACGGTCCAGATAT
>NW_028174247.1:15000-24022 GCF_963971535.1 Notolepis coatsorum
GAAAGTGTTAACCTTCTGTAGTGTGGTAGTGAAAGTGTTAACCTTCTGTAGTGTGGTAGTGAAAAGGTTAACCGTCTGTAGTGTGGTAGTGAAAGTGTTAACCTTCTGTAGTGTGGTAGTGAAAAGGTTAACCGTCTGTAGTGTGGTAGTGAAAAGGTTAACCGTCTGTAGTGTGGTAGTGAAAGTGTTAACCTTCTGTAGTGTGGTAGTGAAAGTGTTAACCTTCTGTAGTGTGGTAGTGAAAAGGTTAACCGTCTGTAGTGTGGTAGTGAAAGGGTTAATCGTCTGTAGTGTGGTAGTGAAAGGGTTAACCTTCTGTAGTGTGGTAGTGAAAGTGTTAACCTTCTGTAGTGTGGTAGTGAAAAGGTTAACCGTCTGTAGTGTGGTAGTGAAAGGATTAACCTTCTGTAGTGTGGTAGTGAAAGTGTTAACCTTCTGTAGTGTGGTAGTGAAAGGTTAACCCTCTGTAGTGTGGTAGTGAAAGGGTTAACCTTCTGTAGTGTGGTAGTGAAAGGTTAACCTTCTGTAGTGTGGTAGTGAAAGGTTAACCTTCTGTAGTGTGGTAGTGAAAGGGTTAACCTTCTGTAGTGTGGTAGTGAAAGGGTTAACCTTCTGTAGTGTGGTAGTGAAAGGTTAACCTTCTGTAGTGTGGCAGTGAAAGGGTTAACCTTCTGTAGTGTGGCAGTGAAAGGGTTAACCTTCTGTAGTGTGGTAGTGAAAGGTTAACCTTCTGTAGTGTGGTAGTGAAAGGGTTAACCTTCTGTAGTGTGGTAGTGAAAGGTTAACCTTCTGTAGTGTGGTAGTGAAAGGTTAACCTTCTGTAGTGTGGTAGTGAAAGGTTAACCCTCTGTAGTGTGGTAGTGAAAGGTTAACCCTCTGTAGTGTGGTAGTGAAAGGTTAACCCTCTGTAGTGTGGTAGTGAAAGGTTAACCTTCTCTAGTGTGGTAGTGAAAGGTTAACCCTCTGTAGTGTGGTAGTGAAAGGTTAACCCTCTGTAGTGTGGTAGTTGTGTAGCCCACTGTTGTGGAGCCTGATGGCCGCTGGTATGAAGGACTGGCCGAGGCGGTTAGTTGAGTGTCGGGGGGGTATGAGTCTGTGGCTGAACGTGCTTCTCATCTTGACTAGCTCGTCGTAGAGGGGGTGGGAGGAGAGGAATGTTCCCCCTCTCTCTTCTTTCCTTCGCTGTTGTGGTCTCTCTTTCTCTCCCTCTCTCTCTTGCTGTGTGTGTGTGTGTGTGTGTGTCCATTTTGGCTCTCTTTAACCCACTCTCTTTGTCTCCCAACCCCCCCCCCCCCCTCTCTCTCTCCTCAGCCAGGGCAAGGAAAGCTGCAGAGAAGGAGGCCAAAGCAAAGAAACAGAAAGCTCCCAGGCCAACCAAAAGGCCCAAGGCCCCAAAACCCACCAAGAAGCCCAAAGCCACCAAGAAACCTAAAGAGCCCAAAGCCACCAAGGAACCACCTGCCCCGAAGGCGTCCGAGGAACCACCTGCCCCCCCGAAGGCGTCCGAGGAACCACCTGCCCCGAAGACGTCCGAGGAACCGACTGCCCCGAAGACCAGTGAGAAGCCGAGTCCCAAGCGGCCCAGCCTGGAGGAGGAAGAGGAGGAGCTGCTCCTTGCGATGGGATGGGATAAGTGTACGGAGCCTCCAGATTCTGTGTGTAGTTTAGGAAACCACATAACATGCGCCCAGAAAAGCAGCCTTTTTTTTCTTTTTTTTTACTTGAACTTGAGGATTGCATACTTTTTTTGCAACGCTTATTTTTATACTTTATACTTTTTTTTTTTACCTACTTTTTCTCCTCCTTTTTTCTGTAATTTTCTCCCATCCCAATTTTTTCCTCTCGTGCCAATTCTCCCTCCGCTGTCTTGATCGTTGCTCGCATGTGCCCCCTCACTGGCCGGTCGTAGGGAGGATAGAAGCCTTGCATCACGTGTCCCCTCCGATACATGTGGAGGCAGCCAGTCACTTCTTTTCACCTGCCAGCGCGGACTCTCATTGGCGAGGAGTAACGTGCGGGAGGCTCACACTGCCCCCGCCATTTTCCTGTCTCTGCTGTGCAGGCGTCCCCCAACCGACCTGTAGGAGTCGCTGTCCACAACGACCAGATTACCACCCATCGACTTTCCACCCGCTGACTCTGCCAATTGAGTCAGTATGACGGCCGGCCCAAGCCGGAGGCAACGCTGACAGCCGGATTCGAGACCGGTGTCTCTTGCGTTGGTGACAAGCGCAATGTCCGCTGCGCCACCCAGCCGCCCTTTATACTTTATACTTATAGCACATGCATAAGCCTGGTCTCTTTTGAAAGATAACATTCTGAGGTTTCTTACACAATAAATAAAAATCACTTTTAGTGCTAATGAAATAGAGCAACATAGGGCTGAACTTGAGTTGTACTTGTACTTGTCTACTCACGTTTTTCTGTAGTAGTTGCAATATCCAAAAATATAATAATCCAAAAGAATTGGTATAAGCTGAGAAACACTGCAGGTCCATAGCCTGAAGTCTTATGTAGTACAGGTCCAAATTTCATAAAAATCCGTTCAGAAATAATAATAATAATAATAATAATAATAATAATAATAATAATAATAATAATAATAATAATAATAATAATAATAATAATAATAATAATAATAATAATAATAATAATAATAATAAAAATCCGTTCAGAAATAATAATAATAATAATAATAATAATAATAATAATAATAATAATAATAATAATAATAATAATAATAATAATAATAATAATAATAATAATAATTCAGAAATGGGTGATTAAGAGCGATTTTGGAAAACTGTGTACAAAAATTTAAGTTTGCACAACCCCAAGTGGGGTATCATTGGAAAGCTACACTCATTGGCTACAACCCTGTCCAATAATTCCTGCAATCGGCGAATGATTGACAGTTCTAGAGCCTCGGGAGTCCGGGTGGTAATCTGACACTTGCATTGTACAAAGTCACACACCTGACATATCGGCATGTAACTCGAGAAGCGCTGAACGGATTTGGTCGGGTGAGGTGGCATTCGAACGGCAACGATTAGGGCTTTACTTCTATCTATTATATGTTTTATAAAAGATGCAGACCCAAGCCGCTAGACGCTTGCACAGTTCTGTGTCGCGCCGGTGGGCACACCGTCCTAAAGAGGGCCTGGATACGGGCCGTTGCATGTTAACTGGAAAGAAACAGGCCTTGGAGTAATTTCTTGAGAAAATAATAATTTGAAAGTCAAGTGAGTCATCACTTGATTTCCACCGTAGGGAACGTCATCCATTACTTAATATGTAACAGACCTTTAGTGATCTGTTCACCTTAGGGAACGCTTTTACTTCCCAAGTGGTTCTGATTGGCTCTCCAGAGCGACACGTGGTTCTGATTGGCTCTCCAGAGTGACATGTGGTTCTGATTGGCTCTCCAGAGCGACATGTGGTTCTGATTGGCTCTCCAGAGCGACATGTGGTTCTGATTGGCTCTCCAGAGCGACACGTGGTTCTGATTGGCTCTCCAGAGCGACACGTGGTTCTGATTGGCTCTCCAGAGCGACACGTGGACGTCGCAGCTCCATTAGGTTCTTTCCTAGTGTACATACACTGACACCTATCATCTCAGTCACAGACCTATCATCATCTGACATCTATCATCTGACACCTATCATCTGACACCTATCATCATCTGACACCTATCATCTGACACCTATCATCATCTGACACCTATCGTCTGACACCTATCATCTGACACCTATCGTCTGACACCTATCATCTGACACCTATCATCTGACACCTATCGTCTGACACCTATCATCTGACACCTATCGTCTGACACCTATCATCTGACACCTATCATCTGACACCTATCATCGTCTGACACCTATCATCTGACACCTATCATCATCTGACACCTATCATCTGACACCTATCGTCTGACACCTATCATCTGACACCTATCATCTGACACCTATCATCTGACACCTATCATCTGACACCTATCGTCTGACACCTATCATCTGACACCTATCGTCTGACACCTATCGTCTGACACCTATCATCTGACACCTATCATCTGACACCTATCATCTGACACCTATCATCATCTGACACCTATCATCATCTGACACCTATCATCTGACACCTATCGTCTGACACTTATCGTCTGACACCTATCGTCTCAGTCACAGACCTCTCTCTCTTCACAGTCGTCCGACCTGTGACCCCAAAGGACCCAGAGTGGAGAGAGCCAGTGGAGCCAGACCTGGGTGAGCGACCGCCTGTCTGTCATCTACTCTGATCCACTCCTCTAATCTGACTACATCTACCCTGATCCATTCCTCTAATCTGACTAAATCTACCCTGATCCATTCCTCTAATCTGACTACATCTACCCTGATCCATTCCTCTAATCTGACTAAATCTACCCTGATCCATTCCTCTAATCTGACTACATCTACCCTGATCCATTCCTCTAATCTGACTACATCTACCCTGATCCATTCCTCTAATCTGACTAAATCTACTCTGACCCATTCCTCTAATCTGACTAAATCTACTCTGATCCATTCTTCTAATCTGACTAAATCTACCCTGATCCATTCCTTTAATCTGACTAAATCTACTCTGATCCATTCCTCTAATCTGACTACATCTACCCTGATCCATTCCTCTAATCTGACTACATCTACTCTGATCCATTCCTCTAATCTGACTAAATCTACTCTGATCCATTCCTCTAATCTGACTACATCTACCCTGATCCATTCCTCTAATCTGACTAAATCTACTCTGACCCATTCCTCTAATCTGACTAAATCTACTCTGATCCATTCTTCTAATCTGACTAAATCTACCCTGATCCATTCCTTTAATCTGACTAAATCTACTCTGATCCATTCCTCTAATCTGACTACATCTACCCTGATCCATTCCTCTAATCTGACTACATCTACCCTGATCCATTCCTCTAATCTGACTAAATCTACTCTGATCCATTCCTCTAATCTGACTAAATCATTGCAAGGGGTGTTTCAAATGTAGGGATCAGTGATCATTGTCCTATTTCATCAACACACGTTTGAAGAGAGAACTTCACCCGGGACGACTGTGGCTCAGAAGGTAGAGCGGTTGTCTGGTAATCCGGAGGTTCCCGGTTCGATTCCCGCTCCTCCCGGGCAGCGTGTCGAAGAAGTGTCCTTGAGCAAGACACTTAACACCCTCACTGCTCCCGATGAGCAGGTTGGCACCTTGCACAGTCGCCTCCGCCGTCAGTGTGTGAATGTGTGAGTGCTTCGTGCTTCATGATCCAAAGGGCCATTTTCAAAAGGGGTCCATTGACCTCTGACCTCAATATATCTGAATGAATGGGTTCTATGGGCCACGAGTCACTTCATGCTAAACCACATGCAGTGTCTGCAGACTGGCGGCCCTGAACAGTCTACACCGGGTGAGACTGGAGACACCTGTGGATCCAATGTCTGTGATGCTGTTAGTCTGTGATGCTGTTAGTCTGTGATGCTGTTAGTCTGTGATGCTGTTAGTCTGTGATGCTGTTAGTCTGTGATGCTGTTAGTCTGTGATGCTGCTGTTAGTCTGTGATGCTGTTAGTCTGTGATGCTGTTAGTCTGTGATGCTGTTAGTCTGTGATGATGCTGTTAGTCTGCGATGCTGTTAGTCTGCAATGCTGTTAGTCTGTGATGCTGTCAGTCTGTGATTGTGGACTTTAGGAGGTCGGGGTCAGGGACTACAGCCCCCTCAGCATCGACGGGGCACCGGTCGAGAGAGTGAACAGTTTTAAGTACCTCAGAGTCCACATATCCGAGGACTTGACATGGACCACACACATTGACAGTGTAGTCAAGAAAGCACGACAACGCCTCTACTTCCTTAGGCGCCTAAGGAAGTTCAACGTGAGTCAGAAGATCCTTAAGAACTTCTACTCATGTACAATAGAGAGCATCCTGACTGGTAACATCACCTCCTGGTTTGGGAATAGCACTGCACTCGACCGCAGCAGACTACAGAGAGTGGCCCGTTCAGCCGAACGCACAATTGGAGGGGGCTTCCCACTCTCCAGGACATTTACAACAAGTGTTGCAGGGCCAAGGCTAAGAGAATAACCAAAGACTCTAGTCACCCAAACAACCGCTAAGCTAGGCTAGCTTGCAGCCGAATAGTTTTCTACTGAACACACAGAAAGGAAATCTTCTTGTCTGACTCTGGAGAAGACGTTAGGAACATTTCCCATAATGTCGCTTGTGTTCCTTTTAAGTTTAACGTCTTCAACATACGATAGAAAGCCCCCACAGAGGACACACGAATTGCAACAAACCAAATATACAGAGAAAGCAAATACTAGTGTCGTCCATCTCTATCATCTCCTCCTCTGGACTGAACCTGACCACCTCAGTGTAGGACGTCCATCGTTCCACATCTTCCTAACGTCGCCTATTATGTACCTATTCTTTTTTTTGGATCCACTTTTCTCTCCCATTTTTCAGTTTTTTCTCCCATCCCAATTTCGTATTTCCAATTCTCCCTCCCCTGTCTCGAACGTTGCTAGACCATGCCTCCCACTGGTCGGCTGCAGTGAGGACCAGGCCTTGCATCATGTGTCCCCTCCGGTACACGAGGAGGCAGCCTGTCGCATCTTTTCACCTGAACAGCGCGATCTCTCAGTGGCGAGGAGTAACGTGTGGGAGGCTCACGCTGCCCCCGTTACTTCCTGATCTGCTGTACAGGCGCACCAACCGACCTGTAGGAGTCGCTGTCCACAACGTCCGATCCCCACCCACCGGCTTTCCCACCCTCTAACACTGCCAATTGTGTTAGTATGACGGCCGGCCAAGCCGGTAGCAATGCCGAGAGCTGGGCTCGAACCCAGCGTATCCTGCGTTAGTGGCGAGCGCCTTGCCCACTGCGCCACTCAGCCGCCCATTATGTACCTATTCTGAGTGTTGCCATGTTTACAGAGATGTCTGGGTCATTGTCTGCTGTGTGGGAGCCATGTTTGTATGTATGTATACTGTATGTTTTGCTGTGTGGGAGCCATGTTTGTATGTATGTATACTGTATGTTTTGCTGTGTGGGAGCCATGTTTGTATGTATGTATACTGTATGTTTTGCTGTGTGGGAGCCATGTTTGTATGTATGTTTCGGAAACTGTTCTTAATGGTATTCATTAGGGGTGTATCCGTACCGAACCGTTTCAGTGTGTACCGTACCGTACCGAACGAATACAACGGTATGTTAACGGTATCACCCCTGAGTAGAACATGGAAAGCCAAACTTTCCCCAATGTACGGAAAACCCATACCAAACCTCGACTTCGAAACCGAGGTACGTACCGTACCGTGGTTCGTGTGTACCGTTACAACCCTAGTATACATACATACAATTGTCGGTGTCTACGTCTTTCACAGATAAGGTCAGAGGTCGTGTCCCGGTTATCAAAGAGGAGGCCACGACTCCTGAGGTCATCATGTACGTACCAGGTAACCATGGCAATGTAAGATGCTGTTACTGGTAGTATATCTCAGCTGTGAACGAAATGCTTACGTGATGAGCGATGTTATGTCTGTGTTCCAGAGGAGGTCACCACCCCACCAGCGCCCTGGTATGAAGAATACGATTACACCGACTGTACGTCTGCCTGCCTTTTCTCTATTTTACTGCACAAATATCGATCAATATCAGTGAATGTGTCTCTACCTGTTTAGTGCCTTTGCTAATGTAGTTCATGGTGATGACTAAAGGTGATAATGACTACAAAATACTATGTTATTTTATTTCATACTTATCTTGTCTTGCACAGTCTCTGGAGCGGAACAGTAAGAAGCATTTTGTATAAAAGTATTCTGTACTTCTGTATGACAACTATTAAAGAAACTTGAAACTTGAACTTGGTCTAAAGAGTTGAGCCTCTGCTTAACCTCTGATGTCTCCCCTCCTCCTCCCCCTCCTCCCCCTCCTCCTTCTCCTCCCCCTCCTCCTCCCCCTCCTCCTCCTCCTCCTTCTCCCCTTCTCCTCCTCCTCTCCTTCTTCTCCTCCTCCTTCTGCTCCTCCTCTCCTTCTCCCCCTCCTTCTCCCCCTTCTCCTTCTCCTCTCCTTCTCCTCTCCTTCTCCTGCTCCTCCTCCTCCTTCTCCTCTCCTTCTCCTCCTCCTTCTCCCCCTTCTCCTCCTCCTCTCCTTCTCCTCTCTATCTCCTCTCCTCCTCCTTCTCCCCTCCTCCTTTCTCCTCTCCTTCTCCTCCTCCTTCTCCTCCTCCTTCTCCCCATTTTCCCCTTCTCCTCCTCCTCCCCTCTTTCTCCTCTCCTTCACCTCTCCTTCTCCTCCACCTCCTCCTTCTCCTCCCCCCTCCTCTTCTCCTCCTCCTCTTCTCCTCCTCATCCCCTCTCCCCTCCTCCTCTCCTTCTCCTCCAACTCTCCTCCTCCTCTTCTCCTCCTCTCCTTCTCCTCCTCTCCTCCTCCTCTTCTCCTCCTCCCCCTCCTCCTCTCCTTCTCCTCCTCCTCCTCCTCCCCCTCCTCCTCCGCCTCCTCTTCTCCTCCTCCCTCTCCCCCTCCTCCTCCTCCTCTCCTCCTCCTCCTCCTCTCCTCCTCTCCTCCTCCTCTCCTCTTCCTCCTCCTCCTCTCCTCCTCTCCTCCTCCTCTCCTCTTCCTCCTCCTCCTCTCCTCCTCTCCTCCTCCTCCTCTCCTCCTCCTCTCCTTCTCCTCATCCTTCTCCCCCTTCTCCTCTCCTCCTCTCCTTCTCCTCCTCCTCTCATTCTCCCCCTCCTCCTCTCCTCCCCATCTCCTCCTCCTCTCCCCCTCCTCCTCTCCTCCTCCTCCCCCTCTCCCCCTCCTCCTCTCCTCCTCCTCTCCCTCTCCTCCTCTCCTCCTCCTCTCCTCTCCCCCTCCTCCTCTCCTCTCTCCTCTCCCTCCCCTCCTCCTCTCCTCCTCTTCCTCCTCCTCCTCAGTGGCAGCTAAAGGCTGGAGGAGGAGGAGGAGAAGGAGGCTGAGAAGGCTCGCAAGGACAAGGCGGAAAAAG
>NW_028174246.1:0-2500 GCF_963971535.1 Notolepis coatsorum
TGTCCATTTAGTGAAGTCATGGTTTTGCAAGTGGACCCCAGACCTCGGAAACATACAGGGAATGGGTTCTATGGCGGAGTCTAATATTTGTAGCCAGATTTGAATTGGAATGTCTAGCTTGATGTTCCTTTTGATGGCATAAAAAGCCTTTCTTGCTTTGTCTCTCAGGTCGTTCACAGCTTGGTTGAAGTTCCCTGTAGCACTGATGTTTAGGCCGCGATAGGTGTAGGTTTTTTGTGTGTTCTAGGGAAATTGTGTCGTTGTAGGCTGGGTCTTTTTTGGAATATCATAACTTTAGTTTTGGTTAGATTTACTGTCAGTACCCAGGTCTGGTCTCTCTCTCTCTCTCTCTCTCTCTCTCTCTCTCTCCCTCTCTCTCTCTCTCTCTCCTCTCTTCTCTCTCTCTCTCTCTCTCTCTCTCTCTCTCTCTCTCTCTCTCTCTCTCTCTCTCTCTCCCTCCCTCTCTCTCTCTCTCTCTCTCTCTCTCTCTCTCTCTCTCTCTCTCTCTCTCTCTCTCTCTCTCTCTCTCTCTCTCTCTCTCTCTCTCTCTCTCTCTCTCTCTCTATCATTTATTGAAGGAGTGTGTGTCTGCGTGTTAAAAGGGTTAAAAGGCGACCAGACAATGGAGATAAAATATTTACTGTGTCGTTGGCACCTGCCCTGCCTAGGAGGGGTCACCGTGCACGTGCGTGTGCATGTGTAGAGAATATAACAGTGTCTGCTGCCCTGCCTAGGAGGGGTCACCGTGCACGTGCGTGTGCATGTGTAGAGGATATAACACTGTCTGCTGCCCTGCCTAGGAGGGGTCACCGTGCACGTGCGTGTGCATGTGTAGAGAATATAACAGTGTCTGCTGCCCTGCCTAGGAGGGGTCACCGAGCACGTGCGTGTGCATGTGTAGAGGATATAACACTGTCTGCTGCCCTGCCTAGGAGGGGTCACCGTGCACGTGCGTGTGCATGTGTAGAGGATATAACACTGTCTGCTGCCCTGCCTAGGAGGGGTCACCGTGCACGTGCGTGTGCATGTGTAGAGGATATAACACTGTCTGCTGCCCTGCCTAGGAGGGGTCACCGTGCACGTGCGTGTGCATGTGTAGAGGATATAACACTGTCTGCTGCCCTGCCTAGGAGGGGTCACCGTGCACGTGCGTGTGCATGTGTAGAGGATATAACACTGTCTGCTGCCCTGCCTAGGAGGGGTCACCGTGCACGTGCGTGTGCATGTGTAGAGGATATAACACTGTCTGCTGCCCTGCCTAGGAGGGTCACCGTGCACGTGCGTGTGCATGTGTAGAGGATATAACACTGTCTGCTGCCCTGCCTAGGAGGGGTCACCGTGCACGTGTGTGTGCATGTGTAGAGGATATAACACTGTCTGCTGCCCTGCCTAGGAGGGGTCACCGTGCACGTGCGTGTGCATGTGTAGAGGATATAACACTGTCTGCTGCCCTGCCTAGGAGGGGTCACCGTGCACGTGTGTGTGCATGTGTAGAGGATATAACACTGTCTGCTGCCCTGCCTAGGAGGGGTCACCGT
This sequence comes from Notolepis coatsorum, assembly GCF_963971535.1. Lineage (NCBI taxonomy): Eukaryota > Metazoa > Chordata > Actinopteri > Aulopiformes > Paralepididae > Notolepis > Notolepis coatsorum. The sequence continues at coordinate 1,539 of NW_028174246.1, forward strand.
GCACGTGCGTGTGCATGTGTAGAGGATATAACACTGTCTGCTGCCCTGCCTAGGAGGGGTCACCGTGCACGTGCGTGTGCATGTGTAGAGGATATGAAAATAGGAAGAACCGATCACAAATAGAAAAAAATGGAAAAGAACAAGAAAGATGGTGAGAACCTCAGATGATGTTTTATCTGGCTAAATAAAGGTTAAATAAATAAATAAATAAATTAATAAATAAATAAATAAATAAATAAATAAATAAATAAATAAATAAATAAATAAATAAATAAATAAATAAATAAATAAATAAATAAATAAATAAATAAATAAATAAATAAATAAATAAATAAATAAATAAATAAATAAATAAATAAATAAATAAATAAATAAATAAATAAATAAATAAATAAATAAATAAATAAACAAATAAACAAATAAATAAATAAATAAATAAACAAATAAACAAATAAATAAATAAATAAATAAATAAATAAATAAATAAAGATGAAGAACCTCAGATGAGAACCTCAGGTGGGAACCTCAGGTGGGAACCTCAGGTGGGAACCTCAGGTGGTGAAGACATATCAGGTGAGAACCTCAGATGAGAACCTCAGATGAGAACCTCAGATGAGAACCTCAGGTGAGAACCTCAGATGAGAACCTCAGATGAGAACCTCAGGTGGGAACCTCAGGTGAGAACCTCAGGTGGTGAAGACATATCAGATGAGAACCTCAGGTGGGAACCTCAGGTGAGAACCTCAGGTGGGAACCTCAGGTGAGAACCTCAGGTGAGAACTTCAGGTGAGAACCTCAGGTGAGAACTTCAGGTGGTGAAGACATATCAGATGAGAACCTCAGGTGAGAACCTCAGGTGAGAACCTCAGGTGAGAACCTCAGATGAGAACCTCAGATGGGAACCTCAGATGAGAACCTCAGATGGGAACCTCAGGTGGGAACCTCAGATGAGAACCTCAGGT
>NW_028174246.1:7500-69050 GCF_963971535.1 Notolepis coatsorum
AGACGGTCCTGGGTTCAGTGGTTAGCACTGCTGCCTCACAGCAAGAAGTTCCTGGGTTCAGTGGTTAGTACTGCTGCCTCACAGCAAGAAGGTCCTGGGTTCAGTGGTTAGCACTGCTGCCTCACAGCAAGACAGTCCTGGGTTCAGTGGTTAGCACTGCTGCCTCACAGCAAGAAGGTCCTGGTTCAGTGGTTAGCACTGCTACCTCACAGCAAGAAGGTCCTGGTTCAATGGTTAGCACTGCTATCTCACAACAAGAAGGTCCTGGTTCAGTGGTTAGCACTGCTGCCTCACAGCAAGACGGTCCTGGGTTCAGTGGTTAGCACTGCTGCCTCACAGCAAGAAGGTCCTGGGTTCACAGTGGTTAGCACTGCTGCCTCACAGCAAGAAGGTCCTGGGTTCAGTGGTTAGCACTGCTGCCTCACAGCAAGAAGGTCCTGGGTTCAGTGGTTAGTACTGCTGCCTCACAGCAAGAAGGTCCTGGGTTCAGTGGTTAGCACTGCTGCCTCACAGCAAGACAGTCCTGGGTTCAGTGGTTAGCACTGCTGCCTCACAGCAAGAAGGTCCTGGTTCAGTGGTTAGCACTGCTACCTCACAGCAAGAAGGTCCTGGTTCAGTGGTTAGCACTGCTACCTCACAACAAGAAGGTCCTGGTTCAGTGGTTAGCACTGTTGCCTCACAGCAAGAAGGTCCTGGGTTCACAGTGGTTAGCACTGCTGCCTCACAGCAAGAAGGTCCTGGGTTCAGTGGTTAGCACTGCTACCTCACAGCAAGAAGGTCCTGGTTCAGTGGTTAGCACTGCTGCCTCACAGCAAGAAGGTCCTGGTTCAGTGGTTAGCACTGCTGCCTCACAGCAAGAAGGTCCTGGGTTCACAGTGGTTAGCACTGCTGCCTCACAGCAAGAAGGTCCTGGTTCAGTGGTTAGCACTGCTGCCTCACAGCAAGACGGTCCTGGTTCAGTGGTTAGCACTGCTGCCTCACAGCAAGAAGGTCCTGGGTTCAGTGGTTAGCACTGCTGCCTCACAGCAAGAAGGTCCTGGTTCAGTGGTTAGCACTGCTGCCTCACAGCAAAATGCGACATTTCGCGCATCAATGATCTTTTCTGCTTTAAGTTTGTCTGTGAGATCACTTTCAATGTGAAACGGACTCAGAGTTGACTGTCTCTCCTGGCGCAAATTGTTGTTCTTCTTAGCCAGTTTTGGATGCACCTCATTGCTGAGAAAGACCGTTCACAAGTTGCAGTGCCGACGGCAATGAAGGAAACGTTTTCCGTAATTTGGATCTCATCATGCTTTGAAAACAATGTACATAGTAGCTCTAAAAAGTTTCCACAATTTGATTAACTCTGACTCAGTCTCATCATGCCCTCGTAGAGCAAGCCCTTGGCCTCAGGTGATCCGGTGTTATGCCCAGGCGGCATGTAACTTGGAATGGAGTTCCAGGTCTTGGCAGCTCTCATGAAGAGGGCTGATTTGCTAAATGTACTGTCCTTAATGGAACAGCCAAGTCACCCGATACAACAGTTCTGGTGAACCTGGGGGTGAAAAAATCGGAAAGTGGGGGTGGGGCTAGAGTCGCTAGACCATGGAGGATTTTGAAGACAAGACTGGCATCGGTTAGTTTGATGATGCGGCGTGATTGGTTACTGCCTGCAGTCTGGAATGTTAAACGGCCACCACACCTACTGCCATTGACACCTCGGTCGGCCGACCCTTGCGTAACGTAATTCTCACCACCGGGCTGCAGCAGCCCTATACACACACACACAATATCGTAGCCTAGGCTGCCTATAATAATGGTGCGACAGGGGCTGCCCACGTTTAGGTAGGCATAGCCTACCCTCGCCTTTATTACCCGCCGCCTATGTCCTGGGTTCTCAGTGGTTAGCACTGCTGCCTCACAGCAAGAAGGTCCTGGGTTCACAGTGGTTAGCACTGCTGCCTCACAGCAAGAGGGTCCTGGGTTCGAACCCCAGCTGGGGCCTTTCTGTGTGGAGTTTGCATGTTCTCCCTGTGTTCGCGTGGGTTTCCTCCAGGTACTCTGGTTTCCTCCCAAACCATAAAGACATGCATGTTAGTCAGGGACTACAGATGAAAAGTAGCTCATTAGCTAATTCTGGCACATTTACATTGATGTGGAAACTGAAGATGTTGATTAATGTGCACTGTCCCTATAAATAAATAAATAACTTAACTTGACTCATTTTAATATGAGCTATGTAATTTTTCTCTTTTTTCTTTTTAGATTATTTTGAAGTCATTCGATTTATTAGATTTAGTAATAAATGTAAATAGTTATACAAAGGGCTTTACTTGTGCCTCACATTCACTCACACATTCACAGGCGGATGGCGGAGGTGACCATGCAAGGTGCATACCTGCTCACCAGGAGCAGTTAGGGGTTAAGGCCATGGTTACACTGGGGAATACAGCAACGTTTTTGTTGCTGAATGATTACGTTTGCTGTCCAAGTTAAAAAGAAACGCCGCTTTGGCAGGATAACGCGTTGTCCAACTGGCACTGCTGAAAAGGTGTTTCCGTTTTGGATACTAGCCAAAACTCGCAGACAATGGTGCCATGTAATCTCTGCGTGAGCCGGATACGGAGCCGTTGTTGCTCAGCGCCCATGCGCAGTAGAGACCCGCACGGTTATTTCCAGTGTTTACAGCAGAGCTGTCCCAAGTAGCTGCGGCTACCATGTGTTGTCAAGTTATTGTTATAAGGAGCCCAGTCCAAGCTACAACAGTCTGCATTCCCTTAACAATTGTTTGTATTGAGCCGTATTGTATTGTACCCATTCTGCAATCTGTTAAATAAAGTTTACATCCATTCATTCTGCTAGCATTAACGTTACCAAGCTGCTATAGCCACAATGCTATACTGTTATAATGGCATATCCCAATCACGTTAGCACGTAAGCTAACAAACTTCGCTGCTAGCCACAATGCTATACTGTTATACTGGCATATCTCAATCATGTTAGCATGTAAGCTAACAAAATCGGCGACGATCTTTTTGTGACATTTACATTTACATTTAGTCATTTAGCTGACGCTTTTATCCAAAGCGACTTACAAGTTCTGTACGACAAGCCATCAGGAAGGGCACAACTCTATCAGCTGAGCAACAATGTTCATCAAAGTGTTGAGTGCTACAGTGTAGGTTAGTTTATTAGGACAAGTGCATGACAGTTAGGGTTAGATTTTTTTATTGTTTTTTTTTTTTTTTTTTTTTTATTCAGATAATGGTTGAAGAAGTGCGTCTTTAGTCGACGGCGAAAGATTGGACGTGATTCGGCTGTCCTAACTGGGGTGGGTAGTTCATTCCACCATTGTGGGGCAAGGACTGAGAATAGGCGACTTCTCTTTGATGACCCTCCCGGAGCTTGGATAGGAGTAGGTCTGAGGCGGCCAGAAGATGCAGAGCGTAGGGGTCTTGAGGGTGTGTAGTTAGAGACCATTGACCGGAGGTAGGCGGGAGCGGTTCCCTTTGCCGCACGGTATGCTAGGTCGAGGGCCTTGAAGCGGATTCGTGCAGCAATGGGGAGCCAGTGCAGGTCCCTAAGAAGTGGGGTGACATGGGCCGACTTCGGTAGGTTTGAGATCAGGCGGGCCGCTGCGTTCTGAATGAGTTGAAGAGGCTTAGTGGCAGTGGCCGGGAGGCCAGCGAGCAGTGCATTGCAGTAGTCGAGGCGGGAGATGACTGTTGATTGGACGAGGAGTTGGGTGGCTTCTTTTGTCAGGAAGGGGCGTATCCTTCTGACGTTGCTCAGGAGGAATCGGCAGGTTCTGGTCGTCGCTGCGATGTGAGCAGAGAAGTTCAACTGGTCGTCGAGGACAACACCAAGGTTCTTGGCGGTCGGGGATGCAGTCACAGCTGTATTCTCGACTGTGATTGAAAGGTCGGTTAGGGGGGAGGATTTGGCCGGCAGGTGGAGCAATTCTGTTTTGCTTAGGTTCAGTTTGAGGTGGTTGGACGTCATCCAGGCTGAGATGTCGGACAGACAGGCCGAGATCCGCTCAGAGACGTGGATATCTGAGGGAGGGAAGGAGAGGAAGAGTTGAGTATCGTCGGCATAACAATGGTAGGAGAAGCCATGAGACGTGATAATGTTACCCAGTGATTTAGTGTAGAGGGAGAAGAGAAGGGGTCCTAAAACCGAGCCCTGGGGGACACCCGTCCGCAGGGGGCGGGTGGCCGACAGGGTCCCTCTCCATGACACTTGGTAGGAGCGGTCATTGAGGTATGATGACAGCCATGTCAGCGCAGAGCCAGCCACTCCCATTCCTGCGAGGGCCGCAAGGAGGATCTGGTGGTTGACTGTGTCGAAGGCTGCAGATAGATCTAGGAGAATCAGGACAGAGGAGAGGCCTTTCGCTTTTGCTAAGTGAAGTGCCTCTGTGACCGCAATGAGGGCTGTCTCTGTGGAGTGACCAGTCCTGAAGCCTGACTGATTAGGGTCTAGGAGGTCATTCTGTAAGAGATAAGCAGTAAGTTGGTTGGATACAGCACGTTCAAGTGTTTTAGAAAGGAAGGAGAGAAGAGAGACAGGACGGTAGTTGCCTATGACGGTAGGGTTCAGGGTTGGTTTTTTTATGAGCGGCGTGACTCTGGCTTGTTTTAGGGAGGTGGGGACCACCCCCGAGTTGAGTGAGGAGTTGATGGTTGCAGTTAGGAATGGGAGGATGTCTGGTGCTATGGTCTGGAGGAGTGGGGAGGGTAGCTGGTCCAGCTGGCAAGTAGTCGGACGGTTTGACGTTACCAGTGTCAGGGTCTCTGCTTCTGTAATGGGAGAGAAAGATGACAGAGTGAAGGATGAGGTTCTCGATTCAGCATTTGGAATGGGTGGGGGTTGGGAGAAGGAGCTGCGGATGTTCTCCACTTTTTCCTCAAAGAAGATCGCAAAGTCTTCGGCAGAGAAAGACTTGAGACTAAACTCCGCTCTTGCAGTGGCGGCCGCTGCCGCTGGTGCCTTGTGGTTCGCAGTTCACGTTAATAGGTCGAGTTGAAAATGTAATGCTCTGAGATGCTCTGGAGCAATCTCTCTCTGTCTCTCGGATCAATCAAATCAAATAATTAACACATGTATGTTGTCATTTTAAACAACTCACCATTCATTCATTATGCATCAGCAGCAGCTAAATTAATGTTATAGTTCACAACACAGCAGCGCGTTTTGAATCGCTAGCCTATTAATTATCGTCTCAGCAAGCACAGTCAATACTTTTTTCCGTAGCCGCATTTCGCGGAGACAGCTGTGTATAGCGAGAGAGAGAGCGAGAGCGAGAGAGAGAGAGAGAGAGAGAGAGAGAGAGAGAGAGACTCACTGTTTAGTTGAAACGTCCAGGGCAGGAGAGCTTGATAAACGTGTATAATCCACTGTTGATGTATTCCAGACCACTGTCCACTGTCTCCAGACTGCATCCGCCATATAGCTTGTTAGCCAAGTGTTAGCTTGTTAGCACAACACAAGTACATTCCTTTGTCCATTTCCGCTCGAACAGACTGCAAACTACCTGGCGTTCTATCGCCATTCTCTAATACAAACTCTAACCTTAACCAACTTTGAAAGTGTTTTTTTTATTTTAGATAATAACGTTATATTGTGCATTGGAAATACAAACATACTTAAAATGAGTAAATATTATTCATTTTAAACATGTTTATATTATTTATAGGGCTATAAAACAAAAAACTAAAAAGTTTTATTTTCTTCTTCTGTGATTTAACAGCAGGTGGGTCGGCGCCCTTGCGCCCCTAGTGGCAGAGCCGCCACTGCGCTCTTGGTGGTCAATTGTGTTGATGTTAGTTTTGTTTCATCAACAAATGAGAGGCAGAACACACAGTGAATGTATCCGTTTTTGTTTATTGCACTTTCTTTGCTGAAAAATAAATGCTACGTTGGCTAAATGGCTCACGCGAGGCATTTAAAGATGGTGGATTGTTGATTTTTAGCAGGAAGTGTATTGGCACATTCAACTTTTCTGATTGGTTGAAAATGCCCTTCATGTTTGAACTACATCGCCACCTACTGCCACCTACTGCTTTGGCATTGTACTACATGTATATACATCACTGTGCTCAGGAGGCAAAAACGATGTCTAACTTGCCTGCCATTACGTTGCTTTCTGAAAAGCGAAACTGACCCTGAAAACGAAACGAAAACTGGCCATCAGTGTAACCGCAGCCTAAGTGTCTTGCTCAAGGACACTTACGCTGCGTCCCATTCCTCCCCTTGGCCCTACCACTTGGCCCTATGGCTCTGTCTTGCGCGTTCCCGCAAAGTGTAGGGATGTCCCATTTCACTTTGGATCAAGGGGTAGTGACGTTCCATATGGCCCTACAAACGGAGTCTGCAAAGATGCAGGCTCGATTTCAAGGGAGAGATGGTATTTCCCAGAATGCACTGCAAACCTTTCACAAATCTAAAGAAAAAGAAAATGGCGGAGCGGTACAAGTAATTTATACAAATGGAAGTATTTATTTCCTCGTAACGAATCATTAATTAAAAAAAATATACAGTCAACTGGAATATGTTAGTTGTTTACACATATGTTGGATTATGTAATTGGTTTGTCATAACAAACCAATACAAAATCGCTATTTTAACCAGTACATCCATATGGTTTCTCTCTCCATCTCTCACTGCTATGCAGAGATGGAACACAAAAGTTATGAAATTCTCTTTATCTTTTAAACTATTATTTTTTTTATTACATAAACATCATTATTTTCAGCATTTCAAGACCAATATTAATAATACATGGACATATTTTAATAACACAATTAATATCCAAGACGGCAGATGAAATCCAATATTGTTGTTTGTCTTTGGTAAATGCTGTGTTAGGTTTTTGTGTATGCTAAGCATACATAATATACATAATACAAAATGTTAGTAACATGTAGTGTCTTTTAGTAAAATGTAGTACTCTGTTGTAACATGTATTATCCTTTAGTAACATGTAGCATCTTTTAGTAACATGAAGTGCCCTGTTGTATCCTGTAGTACAATTTAATATGAACTACCAGTACCATGTAATAAACTGCAGTACTACTGTATATGCTTTATTATAGTCTCACCCATTCATTTTCTATTTTACTGACATACTGTATGAATATAAAGAACCTGACTAACATTTTATTAACACTTGTGCTACAAAATAACAACACAAAATGTCAAGAGTTGGATACCAAAAACCTTTTCATATACAAGCATAAACACTGAAGACATTCGTTATAATTTACATGGTATGCAGAGCAAGCTTCATGGTCCTTCTGATGTAAGCTGCCTGTAAGTAATGTAAACAGTCTGCGCGTGGGTGAGTTGCCTCATTACGCTGTCGGCAACTGAGTGCTAGTGCTGTCCCATTTCGTGACTCCCCATCGAGGGCACTCCAAAACAAGGGGTAGGGCCAAGTGTTAGGGCCAAGGGGTAGGGCCGAGTGGAGGAATGGGACGCAGCCTTAGACACACTGCCGGGAGGAGCGGGAATCAAACCGGGAACCTTTTGAACCTTCACCTACCAGATGAACACTCTACCTCCTGTTGGGGCGACAGTGGCTCAGGGGGTAGAGCGGTCGTCTGGTAATATCTTTCTATCTACCTATTTACCTACCTATCTACCTACCAACCTTCCTACCTACCTATCTACCTATTTACCTACATACCTACCTATCTACCTATTTACCTACATACCTACCTACCTATCTACCTACCTACCAACCTACCTACATACCTACATACCAACCAACTACCTACCTACCTACCTACCTATCTACCTATTTACCTACATACCTACCTATCTACCTATTTACATACATACCAACTGCATACCTACCTACCTACATACCTACCTATCTACCTACCTACCTACCTATCTACCTACCAACCTACCTACCTACCTACCTACCTACCTACCTATCTACCTATTTACCTACATACCTACCTATCTACCTACATACCTACCTACCAACCTATCTATCTACCTACCTACCTACATACCTACCAACCTACCTACCTACCTATCTACCTACCTACCTACCTATCTACCTACCAACCTACCTACCTACCTACCTACCTACCTACCTACCTACCTACCTACCTACCTACCTACCTACCTACCTACCTACCTACCTACCTACCTACCTACCTACCTACCTACCTACCTACCTACCTAATAACCTACCTATCTACCTACCTACCTACCTACCTACCTACCTACCTACCTATCTACCTATCTACCAACCTACCTACCTATCTACCTACCTATCTACCTACCAACCTACCTATCTATCTACCAACCAAACTACCAACCTATCTACCTATCTACCTACATACCTACCTATCTACCTATCGACCTACCTACACACCTACCTATCTACCTACCTACCTATCTGCCTACCTACCTGTCTACCTATCTACCTACGTACTTACCTACCAACCTATCTACCTACCTACCAACCTATCTATCTACCTATCTATCTATCTATCTACCTACCTACCTACCTACCTACCTACCTACCTACCTACCTACCTACCTACCTACCTACCTACCTACCTACCTACCTACCTACCTACCTACCTACCTACCTACCTACCTACCTACCTACCTACCTACCTACCTACCTACCTACCTAACTACCTTCCTCCTTTACACACACAGACAGACACATACTATGCAATACACCTGGGACCACACGTGGGGTTGAGAGAGAATTCAAATCTCGACTTCACTCCTCTTTCCCTCTCTCCCTCTATTTCTCTCACCCCCCCCCACTCTCTCTCTCTCCCCCCCTCTCTCTCCCCCCACTCTCTCTCTCTCTCCCCCCCCCCCCTCTCTCCCCCCCCCACTCTCTCCCCCCCACTCTCTCCCCAGTGGTTGCAGTTGAGTGGTCTGTTTCATTGCTCCTGATCTCCTTGCTGAAATGGAGCAGAAAAACTACATGCATGTCATTGCACCCCATCTCTCTCTCTTTCCCTGTCCATCACCCCCCCCTCTTTCACTCTATCAATCTCCCATTCTTCCGCTCCAGCTATCTCTCTCTCCTCTCTCTTTCTCTCTCTCTCTCTCCATCCATACACACACAGTCAGTCAGAGGGCCTTATACCGCTCTCTCGTCACCCGACTCTCTCTCTCTCGCACCCTCCTCCTCCTCCACTACACCATCCCTCTCTCTCCCTCCTCTAACAGCTCCACTTGCTCTCTGTCCCCCCACCCCCTCCCTTATATTGATCCATCTCTCAGCGTGTCCCCACTGGCACTTTGTCCCCCCAGTGTATCTGTGAGCAGTGTGTCCCCACTGGCACTTTGTCCCCCCAGTGTATCTGTGAGCAGTGTGTCCCCACTGGCACTTTGTCCCCCCAGTGTATCTGTGAGCAGTGTGTCCCCACTGGCACTTTGTCCCTCCAGTGTATCTGTGAGCAGTGTGTCCACACTGGCACTTTGTCCCCCCAGTGTATCTGTGAGCAGTGTGTCCCCACTGGCACTTTGTCCCTCCAGTGTATTTGTGAGCAGTGTGTCCCCACTGGCACTTTGTCCCTCCAGTGTATTTGTGAGCAGTGTGTCCACACTGGCACTTTGTCCCTCCAGTGTATTTGTGAGCAGTGTGTGCACACTGGCACTTTGTCCCTCCAGTGTATTTGTAAGCAGAGTGTCCCCACTGGCACTTTGTCCCTCCAGTGTATTTGTGAGCAGTGTGTCCCCACTGGCACTTTGTCCCTCCGGTGTATTTGTGAGCAGTGTGTCCCCACTGGCACTTTGTCCCTCCGGTGTATTTGTGAGCAGTGTGTCCCTACTGGCACTTTGTCCCTCCGGTGTATTTGTGAGCAGTGTGTCCCCACTGGCACTTTGTCCCTCCAGTGTATTTATGAGCAGTGTGTCCACACTGGCACTTTGTCCCTCCAGTGTATTTGTGAGCTGTGTGTCCACACTGGCACTTTGTCCCTCCAGTGTATTTGTGAGCAGTGTGTCCCCACTGGCACTTTGTCCCTCCAGTGTATTTATGAGCAGTGTGTCCCAGTGGGCTGCTTTCCTCTGGTTTGGCAACACAGACAGAATAGTTGGGATTTACTCTGCAACTATGGCCCTTATCTACTTAACCCTTTCACTGCCACACGACAGAAGGTTAACCCTTTACTATCACACAACCGACGGTCGGTTGTGTGATAGTAAAGGGTTAACCTTCTGTCGTGTGGCAGTGAAAGGGTTAACCGGCTGTCATGTGGCAGTGAAAGGGTTAACCATCTGTGTTTCGCCGCAGTGAAAGGGTTAACCGTTCTGGTAGCGCGGCAGTGAAAGGGTTAAATGGGGGACTTCCACTGAAGAAAAAAGAAGAACAAAGAATCCATTGTTTGGTCGTTATTCTGCAACAGTAGACATTGGTCTCAAGCTTCTTTGTTTTTAGTCTGTTGTCGTAATGTGTTTTGGGATATAAGCACTCAAGTGCAGTCCTTTGATGTCGTTAATTGAGTGTGTGGCGTTGGCTGCAAGCCGTTAAGAACGTCTGTCTGTCTGTCTGTCTGTCCAAAAGTAGGCCAATCACAGCTCACGCTGCTATGTGCACAACGAACCACATGGTAACATGTTAGCTGGTGATGTTAATATGTACGTTAGTCACGCTCTTATCAATGTTGGCCATGTATATAGCTAATGTTACGCAACGTTATCAATGTTAGTAACATACGTTAGACAAGCTAACGTTAGCAATGTTAGTAACATACGTTAGACAATCCAACATTAGCAATGTTAGTAACATACGTTAGTCAAGCTAACGTTAGCAATGTTAGTAACATACGTTAGACAATCCAACGTTAGCAATGTTAGTAACATACCGCTGCTGTCCGGACAAAACCTCATAACTCCATTTTTTGAATTTTTTTTTATTATTATATAAATCAACTCCATAGATCATCCTCCATATGCGTGTGTGGGTTTTACAAAGTTTAAACAATGGGAAAGCATTAAACCGATCATCTGTCTAAACCTCCTAACTCTGTTCACCCTCAAATCTGTGTTAGTTTTTTTCCTCTGCTGAAAAGTTGGGTTTTTGGAGTTATGAGGTTTTGTCCCGACAGCAGCGATACGTTAGTCAAGCAAACGTTAACAATGTTAGTAACATACGTTAGTCAAGCTAACGTTAGCAATGTTAGTAACATACGTTAGACAAGCCAACATTAGCAATGTTAGTAACATACATTAGTCAAGCTAACGTTATCAATGTTAGTAACATACGTTAGTCAAGCTAACGTTATCAATGTTAGTAACTATAGGGTGACCATATTGTGATTTCCAAAAAAGAGGACACTCTGCCTCCAGCCTCAAGATACTTAAATGATACTCGAAGTTTACTCAAAGATGCCTTATCATTTTAATATATTTAAAGTATGCCTCCTCTGTATGGATAGACAATTATTATTTATATTATTTTATATAACAACATAATATATCTCTATAACTCTCTATATATATACCTGGCCGCCTAGTTATAGTTGAAAGTGGGGGTGCAAGATTATTAAGTGACAGGCAAGGGGTGGACCCCATCCACGGCAGATTTTTTTAAATTTAATGAACACCTATATGTACAATTTCCTGCAATATAGAGCCTTCAATCTTGACCAATAAAGCTGCTCTTTTCACTATAAAACTCAGTTTATATTGCAGTATGATAGCCAATTACTATAATAATAATAATAATATATTAATTAGGGATCGCGTTTTTTTTATTTAGATTTTGAGTATCTGCCGATACCGATCTTTCCCGATCCGATCTTTCACATTAGTAACCAATTTGATGCATTTTTGTCAGAAACTGGCGGAGCTAGACAAGCCCCTCCGTTCACATCCCCAGCAGCAGTAGCAACAACAACAAAAACAACAACAACCATTCTTAAATCATGACCACGTCAACATCATGAAAGATTCACTGCAAGGGCTCTTTTAGCTAACGCTAGCTAGGCACGTAGCTATACATTACAGTAGCATCACTTCACTGTCTGCCGAGATAGTGTTGGATACCAAGAAGCTAACATAGCTAACGCTAATGCTAGGCAGCTAATGGTTAGCTAACGCTAGCTAGGCACATAGCTATACATTACAGTAGCATCATTTCACTGTCTGCTGAGCTAGCGTTGGATACCAAGAAGCTAACATAGCTAACGCTAACGCTAGGCAGCTAATGGTTAGCTAACGCTAGCTAGGCACATAGCTATACATTACAGTAGCATCACTTCAGTGTCTGCCGAGCTAGCGTTGGATACCAAGAAGCTAACATAGCTAACGCTAACGCTAGGCAGCTAATGGTTAGCTAACGCTAGCTAGGCACAATCATAGCTATACATTACAGTAGCATCACTTCACTGTCTGCCGAGCTAGCGTTGGATACCAAGAAGCTAACATAGCTAACGCTAACGCTAGGCAGCTAATGGTTAGCTAACGCTAGCGCTAGCTGCAAGGTAGCTCATATATTGACGCTATCAATAGCCCCAGTCGAGCATGGCGGCTCGCATCACCATATGAGAAATATTCAGTTTCAATCTGTTTGCGCATTTAGTATACAGTCACAGTGTTCGACTTACGTAATGATTTGCTCCATTTTGGTGTGAAACGCCGACGAATAATCCTCACAAAGCGAATGTTATCCAATATCCAGGTGAACTTTCTTCATTCAAACGAGGCATTCAAAACAGCTGTTTTCGCACCAGCCGCCTCCCCCATTCCTTTGCTCACTCTAGTCACATAACGTCCGCCTTGCAAACATTGCAACTGGCTATATTGGACTGGCTTTGGTTTCAATTTTTAAATGCTTCCAAACTTCTGACATTTTGTGTAGCTGCACCGAGTCATCAGGTGAACATAACCTGCCCGGCCGTGTTTACTTGCGGGAGCAACACGTTGTGGTACCATCGCATGCGTTCATGCTCTGGGGGAGGGACCGTGGGAGGCACTGGATCAAACCATTAAATGTGGGGGGGCAGGGGGGTCACAATCTTTGGAAACTTAAAAACTTGCTATTAAGTGTCATTGCGTATTATTAATTTGATTGAAATTACTTAGTTATGGTTAGATTTATATATTGGGGGGGATATATCATATTTTTCATATGATCAAAAAGTGGGGGTGCAAAAGCACACGTTTGCTCCCCCAAGTTCAATTGTGGGGGTGCAGCTGCTCCACATGCTCCATTGGTCAGGCGCCTATGTATATATATATATAATCTATACACCAAGGGGCTACTATTGCAAGGTTTCAACCTTGTCACATTTGCATGTATCCATGACATCATACCTTCATATTGGGTCAACAGCCTGTATCTCTGTCCTCTACTGATCGCATCTGCATCTGTCACTGAGAGGTCACTAAGAGGTCACTGAGAGGTCACTGAGAGGTCTCTTCTCATCTAAAGAGGCAGAATCTGGGGCTCCCGGTGGGCAACACACTACCAAAACGGCGACCGTCGGTTGTGTGATAGTAAAGGGTTAACCTTCTGTCGTGTGGCAGTGAAAGGGTTATCACTCTATCAATTTGTTGGGAAATCTATTTGCGGTGGGCCTCTCTGATATCACGGCCGGCTGACACAGGAAATACATGTATGTAATATGTATAAGGACTCACTGCACATTCTTCATCGAAGGCTCTCCAAAGCCAGATTCTATCTGTGAAAATAACAAAGAGGTCTGTCTTCAACTATACTAGAGGTGGAGGTAATATAGCGTGTAGGCTGTAAGAGACTGCTGACTAGCTGTGTGTGTGTGTGTGTGTGTGTGTGTGTGTGTGTGTGTGTGTGTGTGTGTGTGTGTGTGTGTGTGTGTGTGTGTGTGTGTGTGTGTGTGTGTGTGTGTGTGTGTGTGTGTGTGTGTGTGTGTGTGTGTGTGTGTGTGTGTGTGTGTGTGTGTGTGTGTGTGTGTGTGTGTGTGTGTGTGTGTGTGTGGGGCTTGGCCCAGAGGTTAATGAAGTGTGTCTGAAACCTTCCAGGGGACCAAAGCATGACCTCCATCTTCTTCTGTGGTCTTTCCTTCCTTCCCCCGGACCCCGCCCCCCCTCCCCCGGACCTCGCCCCCCTCCCCCAGGCACCCCACAGTAGACAGGCTGTCCCTGTATAGGGTGACACTATTAACCCATGCCATACTGGAAGAGGTGCTGTCGGTTGTCAGAGCATTTACCTTTTTACACAAAGACATCTGATAGCAAGACAGCTTATCTAAACACGTTAACACATAGAAGAATGTTTGACTTCTCTAAAGCCAGGAGATAAATACATAGTGACAACACAGAGTCAAAGCCAGGAGATAAATACATAGTGAGCACACAGAGTCAAAGCTATATGAGATAAATACATAGTGAGCACACAGAGTCAAAGCTATATGAGATAAATACATAGTGAGCACACAGAGTCAAAGCTATATGAGATAAATACATAGTGAGCACACAGAGTCAAAGCTATATGAGATAAATACATAGTGAGCACACAGAGTCAAAGCCAGGAGATAAATACATAGTGACAACACAGAGTCAAAGCTATATGAGATAAATACATAGTGAGCACACAGAGTCAAAGCTATATGAGATAAATACATAGTGAGCACACAGAGTCAAAGCTATATGAGATAAATACATAGTGAGCACACAGAGTCAAAGCCAGGAGATAAATACATAGTGAGCACACAGAGTCAAAGTTATATGAGATAAATACATAGTGAGCACACAGAGTCAAAGCTATATGAGATAAATACATAGTGACAACACAGAGTCAAAGCCAGGAGATAAATACATAGTGAGCACACAGAGTCAAAGCTATATGAGATAAATACATAGTGACAACACAGAGTCAAAGCCAGGAGATAAATACATAGTGAGCACACAGAGTCAAAGCTATATGAGATAAATACATAGTGAGCACACAGAGTCAAAGTTATATGAGATAAATACATAGTGACAACACAGAGTCAAAGCCAGGAGATAAATACATAGTGAGCACACAGAGTCAAAGCTATATGAGATAAATACATAGTGACAACACAGAGTCAAAGCCACACCAGGGCCCTCATTCATCAACGTGTTATACGCACAGATCTGTGCTTACCCTGTGCGTACGATCATTTCTAAGCAAAGAGTGGGATTCATCAATTTCAACTTGAACTTGACTTCGTGCTTACATCTACGCACAGTTCAGACCTGGCGTACCTAGCGCCCAGTGGTAGAATATATTATTACAACAAGGAAATGAGCTTCTGTGCATAATAACACTGGCACGTTCTGTACGAACCGTAGTTCATTATAGTTCATTGTAAAATAGCAACAGTAGTGTAATTATGGTCAAAACCCTATAAATAGCATTTGGAATAATAGATCTTTCTCTCAGAATGAATGCAGCATGGTTTATATAGCGTTATCGGAATATACGGGGTGTAGGCTACTGACTGACTGCGCTCCTCGTAGCTTGATTGATTGATTGATTGAAAAGTTTATTAACAGATTGCAGAATGGGTACAGTACAGTACAGCTCAGTATATACAATTGTTAATTGGGGATGCAGACCAACTTTCGTCTTGTTTACATCAGGGTCCCCCATTTTCAATTCATCATAAATCATAAAGCTCAACTCGTTATTATTCTGCGCAGACCGCAGAAACACGGGAACGTTTTGATTATATTTAAAAGGCTTTACGTTAAACGAAACAAGTGGAACTTCGAAGCTGTAAGCAGAATACAAGTCATATGAATATAGTGTTCTTCCCCCTTTTTACTGTATAAGAAAGAATAGAAAACGCATTGCAATGACACTATAGTGGACAGACTATGTATATGATGGGATTCAAGTTCATGTATTGAAAGGCAGGCTATCATACATGCAGTGAGATTCATTGTTCTTGTATATGCTCTCGTATTATATTGTTTATATAGGCTACCCAATACTGACATCAAAATAGATTGTAGTAGTATGCCTCTAGAAATCATATGCAGCAGGTAGAAAATTGACGGGAGATCCATCGCGATTTGGAATAAAATTGAGGAGAACTTTAATCCCTGGGGTATTAATCAAACAACACGGGAAAAGGCAGTCATATTCCAGCGCGGTCTTTATTAGCCGACAACAAAATAGATGCATCTAAAAATCATATAGCCAATCGAACACAACTAATAAAGGCATTCATATTACAGCACGGTTATAATGACACACAACCAACGCCAAACAGTGGTCAACGAACGGTCTTTATTAGTATTTTGAGCTGTCCAGGCAGAATTGCAGCAATGGTCTTAGGGAGCTGTTGATATCTGACATCACCGTTTACGAGTCCGCCTTTTATTTATCCCACAATACGCGATAGTGTCTTCTTGGTTCGACAGCAGTGAACAATCTTCGTGGAGTTTCTCAGGGTTCCGCTCGGGTCCGTCCATTATTTCACATCCCATGGGGGGTGTTTCCTCATTTTCATGACCATATATGGATAATCATGCACGAGCATTGACGGTAGAACAAAGTGGTATTCATCAACACGGAGGACCATAGAGCCTGCGTACGCACGTGTGATGAATGCCGACTTCCCTGTGCGTACGCTAGTTCTACATTCCGTGCTTACGTGTGGAAATAGGTCAAGTTCTACGTCCACGTTGATGAATGAGGGCCCAGGTATATGGTTCAGTTAAATGAGTGGATTGGATCACTAGTACTCTGTTTTGGCCGGTGCTTAAGTTCTTGAACTCATCATCTCTATCAGCAGTAAACAAATGGTATCGTCACATCTGACTCCCACTGGGGGCCCCAGCCTTCTGCCCCCCCCCCCCCAGGCCCCCAGTCTTCAGCCCCCGGCACCATGCAGTACATAGTGTTCTCCACAGGCAGGGCCGGCACCATGCAGTACATAGTGTTCTCCACAGGACGGCCGGCACCATGCAGTACATAGTGTTCTACACAGGAGGGCCGGCACCATGCAGTACATAGTGTTCTACACAGGAGGGCCGGCACCATGCAGTACATAGTGTTCTACACAGGAGGGCCGGCACCATGCAGTACATAGTGTTCTACACAGGAGGGCCGGCACCATGCAGTACATAGTGTTCTCCACAGGAGGGCCGGCACCATGCATTACATAGTGTTCTCCACAGGAGGGCCGGCACCATGCAGTACACATTGTTCTCCACAGGAGGGCCGGCACCATGCAGTACATAATGTTCTCCACAGGAGGGCCGGCACCATGCAGTACATAGTGTTCTACATGGGCAGGGCCGGCACCATGCAGTACATAGTGTTCTCCACAGGAGGGCCGGCACCATGCAGTACATAGTGTTCTACACAGGAGGGCCGGCACCATGCAGTACATAGTGTTCTCCACAGGAGGGCCGGCACCATGCAGTACATAGTGTTCTCCACAGGAGGGCCGGCACCATGCAGTACATAGTGTTCTACACAGGAGGGCCGGCACCATGCAGTACATAGTGTTCTCCACAGGAGGGCCGGCACCATGCAGTACATAGTGTTCTACACAGGAGGGCCGGCACCATGCAGTACACAGTGTTCTACACAGGAGGGCCGGCACCATGCAGTACATAGTGTTCTACACAGGAGGGCCGGCACCATGCAGTACACAGTGTTCTACACAGGAGGGCCGGCACCATGCAGTACATAGTGTTCTACACAGGAGGGCCGGCACCATGCAGTACATAGTGTTCTACACAGGAGGGCCGGCACCATGCAGTACACAGTGTTCTCCACAGGAGGGCCGGCACCATGCATTACATAGTGTTCTCCACAGGAGGGCCGGCACCATGCAGTACATAGTGTTCTCCACAGGAGGGCCGGCACCATGCAGTACATAGTGTTCTACACGGGCAGGGCCGGCACCATGCGTTACAAATGATAAAATACACCTCTCTTTGTTATTAACACCACTTGACTTCATTACCTCTTCAAAATCCTTGTGTTTCTAGGATAATAAAGTCTACCTTGTACTTTGTGTGAGTTCACCTTGTGTTTTTAGGATTATAACTGTAACCTCTATTAATAATAAAGCCACACGACGCACTTGTGATCCCTTTGGTTTGGTAGTTTACTGGAAACGGGAGCATGCAAGGTTATACAATAAACAGGTGTCTTACACTCAGCGCACGTCAGTCTCAGGTAAGAACTCAGGTACCGGATACGGAAATAGCTCACGTATATATCTGTAGTCACTCTGTAGTCCTCGAAATAATATCCCTTAACCGATAACTCCCTCTAGTGGGAAAACATAGATATTGCATCTCAATATTAATCCTAGGTATAATGCTGACATTAAAACAATAACGTTTACCTTGTACATTGTATTAGCTGCTCACCTCCGTGTGTCCACTGCATGACACAGTATCCAGAGAGTGATCTAATAGCAGCCTTCAAATGACGTCCAAAACGCCATGCCACTTTACAAGTATCTTGATTACAAGGGGAATGAGCTACTTAGTTTGGGATATACTCTAGAAACATGCATTATTTATGTGGTTTATGGATATCAGTGTGAACAGAGATCGAGCCACAAAGTCCAACAACAAAGCAACAATGAGCATGAAGCCCTCCAGACTAACATTATGAGGCACAGCCAGTTGTGGAATGCGCACGTTGCTTTGTTACACTTGCCAGATAAAGCTAGCAGGCCATATATCATCCCTACCTTGTGGCTATTAGTATTGAAAGCCTTCCTGAACCCCTCTGGTATCTTGTGATGTGTTAAAGGACAATGCCGAGACACCTAACGCCAGCTACAGACGCAGCGCTCAAAAATCAAACCAATTCTGCTGCTTGTCTGCTGCTTGTTGCTGCTTGTGTGCCACTTAAGTCTACTCAGGTGTTAATTTTCCGGGGGTGTTGGCTGGGGGAACAAAGGGAGGGTAGTTAACTTAAGTGCTTCCCCAGGGAGGGGGTCGGGGGCTACTGCCCTCAGACCCCCAAAATAATTTTTATATGGGCAGTCTGACTTGGGGTACTGACCATATATTAGTGTTGCAATGCATGATAAGTAAACAGTGAAAAAAGCTAAGAAATCTGATGGGGCTGGGACATTTGGGACGAATAAAAATTTAAGATGAAAATCTGCCCAGCCTGTGGGAGGAAGTGGAGGTGTGAAATCTGGCCCGGTCAAGAACAATAGAGGAGTGGTAGAGAGTGGTAGAGAGGCATGAGAGGTTTGAGTTTTGAGTGCTGTATGTTGAGAGGCAGCTGATTGATTGATTGATTGATTGATTGGTTGATTGAAGACTTTATTAACAGATTGCAGAATGGGTACAATACAGTACGGCTCAATACACACAATTGTTAAGGGGATGAAGACCAGAGAAAAGCTTTCGTCTTGTTTACATCAGGGTCCCCCATTTTCAATTCCTAATGATATTAATGACATACGCAACATACAGATATACATCATGACATACAGGTATACAGTACTGTTACATTTGTGACATACAAGATATGCAAATATACAGTATTGTTAAACAGAGATCCTAACAGAAAAGGAGAGGCAGCTAATGCTAGCTGTGTTGAGAGGCAGCTAACGCTAGCTGTATTGAGAGGCAGATAACACTAGCTGTGTTGAGAGGCAGCTAACACTAGCTGTGTTGAGAGACAGCTAACACTAGCTGGGTTGAGAGTCAGCTAACACTAGCTGTATTGAGAGGCAGCTAACGCTAGCTGTGTTGAGAGGCATCTAACACTAGCTGTGTTGAGAGACAGCTAACGCTAGCTGTGTTGAGAGGCAGCTAACGCTAGCTGTATTGAGAGACGGCTAACACTAGCTGTATTGAGAGGCAGCTAACACTAGCTGTGTTGAGAGACAGCTAACACTAGCTGTATTGAGAGGCAGCTAACGCTAGCTGTGTTGAGAGGCATCTAACACTAGCTGTGTTGAGAGACAGCTAACGCTAGCTGTGTTAAGAGACAGCTAACACTAGCTGTATTGAGAGGCAGCTAACGCTAGCTGTGTTGAGAGGCAGCTAACGCTAGCTGTATTGAGAGGCAGCTAACACTAGCTGTATTGAGAGGCAGCTAACGCTAGCTGTGTTGAGAGGCAGCTAACGCTAGCTGTATTGAGAGGCAGCTAACGCTAGCTGTGTTGAGAGGCAGCTAACGCTAGCTGTGTTGAGAGACAGCTAACGCTAGCTGTATTGAGAGGCAGCTAACGCTAGCTGTATTGAGAGACAGCTAACACAGGAGCATGTCTATGTTCCCCGGGTCCTATGTTCCCCGGGTTCTATGTTCCCCGCTTTGATTGATTGATAGATTGAAAATTTTAGACCACCAGCCCTGATTCCAAACTCTAACCTTAACCAGTTCGAACGAGGGCCTAAGCTTAACCGTTCGAAACAAGGCGGACATTAATAATTAATAAAATAATAAAAATGTATAAATCTATTAATCAATCAAAGCGGGGAACATAGAACCCGGGGAACATAGGACCCGGGGAACATAGGGATGATCCCGCTAACACTAGCTGTGTTGAGAGGCAGCTAACACTAGCTGTGTTGAGAGACAGCTAACACCAGCTGTGTTGAGAGACAGCTAACGCTAGCTGTGTTGAAAGGCAGCTAATGGTAGCTGTGTTGAGAGGCAGCTAACACTAGCTGTGTTGAGAGGCAGCTAATGGTAGCTGTGTTGAGAGGCAGCTAACACCAGCTGTGTTGAGAGACAGCTAACACTAGCTGTGTTGAAAGGCAGCTAACGCTCGCTATGTTGAGAGGCAGCTAACACCAGCTGTGTTGAGAGGCAGCTAACACCAGCTGTGTTGAGAGACAGCTAACACCAGCTGTGTTGAGAGGCAGCTAACACCAGCTGTGTTGAGAGACAGTTAACACTAGCTGTGTTGAAAGGCAGCTAACGCTCGCTATGTTGAGAGGCAGCTAACACCAGCTGTGTTGAGAGGCAGCTAACACCAGCTGTGTTGAGAGGCAGCTAACGCTAGCTGTGTTGAGAGACAGCTAACACCAGCTGTGTTGAGAGACAGCTAACACCAGCTGTGTTGAGAGACAGCTAACACTAGCACTACTACTTTATGAACATTGTTACTCAGCTGATAGAGTTGTGCCCTTCCTGATGACTTGTCGTACAGAACTTGTAAGTCGCTTTGGATAAAAGCGTCAGCTAAATGACTAAATGTAAATGTAAATGTACTCAGTCCCGTTGGACTGCACTACTCCCTGCTGTCCACTTCTCCTTGCTGTCCTTTACGCCCTGCTGTCCAACAATGTGCCCATTGGACCAGTGATGGGGAGTTCCTGAGTGAATGCGTGAGAGAAAGAGAAACGGAGAGTGAAAAAGGTTGTGTTTACTGCTGAACAAATACAGCATTGTGATATAAGACAACACGAGGACTGGTCCCTTGGTCGTAGAAAACGACTGCACCACTTACTTTAGTCCCTGGACACTAAGGTCTGGTATCTGGACCGTTTCTACAGCCTTGACTTGTTCTAACTATGTTTTCCCCCATTATTCCCAGAAACAGACAGACTGCTTTTTCAGTGAGAAACCACAGAAGAATGTTCAGGAGAAATCACACGATATAACTGACCTCTCTCTTTCTCTTTCTCTCCATTTCTTTCTCTCTCTCTCTCTCTCTCTCTCTCTCTCTCTCTCTCTCTCTCTCTCTCTCTCTCTCTCTCTCTCTCTCTCTCTCTCTCTCAGGGACCTCAGTGAGAACTTCATACAGGCGATCCCCAGGAGAGCCTTCAGAGGAGCCACAGCTATCAAGAACCTGTGAGCAGAAGGACATACACACGCACGCACGCACGCACGCGCACGCACACACACACACACACACACACACACACACACACACACACACACACACACACACACACACACACACACACACACACACACACACACACACACACACACACACACACACACACACACTGACTTGTGACTGCGTTGTGTTTGTTTACAGACAGCTGGATAAGAACCACATCGTCTGCATAGAGGAGGGGGCGTTCCGTGCCCTGAGGGCTCTGGAAGTGCTGTGAGTACTTTGTCAAATGAATATACAGAAATAGATACATAGATGTGTTCAGAATGTATTATATAGTGTTATTGTGTATAATTTCGTCCATCTCTCCCTTCTCTCTCCTCCTCTCTCCTCTCCTCCTCTCTCCTATCTTCTCTTCTCCTCCTCTCTCCTCTCCTCCTTTCTCCTCTCCTCCTCTCCTCCTCTCTCCTATCTTCCTCTTTCCTCCTCTCTCCTCTCTTCCCCTCTCCCCCTCTCCTCCTTTCTCCTCTCCTCCTCTCTCCTCTCCTCCTCTCTCCTATCTTCCTCTCTCCTCTCTTCCCCTCTCCCCTCTCCTCCTTTCTCCTCTCCTCCTCTCTCCTCTCCTCCTCTCTCCTATCTTCCTCTCCTCCTCTCTCCTCTCCTCCTCTTTCCTATCTTCCTCTCTCCTAATCTCTCCTCCTCTCTCCTATCTTCCTCTCTCCTCTCTTCCCCTCTCCCCTCTCCTCCTCTCTCCTCTCCTCCTCTCTCCTCTCCTCCTCTCTCCTATCTTTCTCTCTCCCCATCTCTCCTCCTCTCTCCTCTCTTCCTATCTCCTCTATTATCTCCTCTCGTCCTTTATCCTCCTCTTCCTCTTATCTCCTCCTCTTGTCTCTCCTCATCTCTCCTCTCCTCCTCTCGTCTCTCCTCCTCTCGTCTCTCCTCCTCTCGTCTCTCCTCCTCTCTCTTCTCCTCCTCTCGTCTCTCCTCCTCTCGTCTCTCCTCCTCTCTCCTACCCCCCCATCTCTGTCCAGCACGCTGAACAACAACAACATCAGCAGCATCCCTGTGTCCAGTTTCAACCACATGCCAAAGCTACGTACCTTGTGAGTCACCGTACTTCCTCTCTTTATGATACCCAGAATGCCTTGCAGCGTTTACAGTAAACATTTTTATATTTAAAAGTATTTTTTTTCTTTCTCTTGTTTAAATGTTTTCTGATCCACTTTCTCTCTCCCTCTCTCTCTCATTCTCTCTCTCTCACTTGCTCCATCTCACCTCCATACATCCTCCCACTGTCTCTCCACATCAACATCCCTCCCTCCCTCCCTCCCTCCCTCCCTCCCTCCCTCCCTCCCTTCCTCCCTCCCTCCCTCCCTCCCTCCCTCCCTCCCTCCCTCCCTCCCTCCCTCCCTCCCTCCCTCCCTCCCTCCCTCCCTTCCTCCCTCCCTCCCTCCATCTGATCTGTAAACATTCCTGTTTCTTTCTGCATCTATCCCTGTACGTCTCCACTCACTTCCACCTTTTTCTCCTTCCTTCCTTCCTTCCTTCCTTCCTTCCTTCCTTCCTTCCTTCCTTCCTTCCTTCCTTCCTTCCTTCCTTCCTTCCTTCCTTCCTTCCTTCCTTCCTTCCTTCCTTCCTTC
The DNA here is from genome assembly GCF_963971535.1 of Notolepis coatsorum. Taxonomy (NCBI): domain Eukaryota; kingdom Metazoa; phylum Chordata; class Actinopteri; order Aulopiformes; family Paralepididae; genus Notolepis; species Notolepis coatsorum. The sequence continues at coordinate 30,845 of NW_028174246.1, forward strand.
CTTCCTTCCTTCCTTCCTTCCTTCCCTCCCTCCCTTCCTCCCTCTCCCCCTCCCTCCCTCCCTCCCTCCCTCCCTCCCTCCCTCCCTCCCTCCCTCCCTCCCTCCCTCCCTCCCTTCCTCCCTCCCTCTCCCTTCCTCCCTCCCTCCCTCCCTCCCTCCCTCCCTCCCTCCCTCCCTCCCTCCCTCCCTCCCTCCCTCCCTCCCTCCCTTCCTTCCTTCCTTCCTCCCTCCCTCCCTCCCTCCCTCCCTCCCTCCCTCCCTCCCTCCCTCCCTCCCTTCCTTCCTTCCTTCCTTCCTTCCTTCCTTCCTTCCTTCCTTCCTTCCTTCCTTCCTTCCTTCCTCCCTCCCTCCCTCCCTCCCTCCCTTCCTCCCTCCCTCCCTCCCTCCCTCCCTCCCTCCCTCCCTCCCTTCCTTCCCCGCCCCCCTCCCTCCCCCCCCCCCCCCCCCCTCCTCTCCCTCCCCTCCTCCAGTCGTCTGCACTCCAACTCTTTGCGGTGTGACTGCCACCTGGCCTGGCTGTCTCCCTGGCTGAGGCAGAGGCCGGCCCTGGGCCTGTACACCCAGTGCAGCTCGCCCCCCACCCTCCGGGGGCTCAACCTGGCCGAGCTGCACAAGAGTGACTTCACCTGCTCAGGTACCGAGCTCCGTCCCTCTGGGGGGTAGACAGGGTTCTCACAAGGTCCTTAAAGTGTGGGGAGACCTGGAGGGGGTGTGACGTCACACCAGACATGTTTACGTTTAACCCTTTCATTACCACACTACAGAAGGTTTACTATCACACTACAGATGGTTAACCGTCTGTAGTGTGATGGTAAAGGGATAACCGTCTGTAGTGTGATAGTAAAGGGATGACCTTCTATAGTGTGGTAGTGAAAGGGTTAACCTGCTGTCGTGTGGCAGTGAAATGACGCACAAATGAATGTGGACTGTTCCATCAGAGGGGGGAGCTTCGGTGGCCAGTGTCCTTTCAGCCGAACAGGATAATGAAAAAAATTATCCCACTAAATTGTCAGACACGTCTTATGGCGACATCTACAATTACCTCATTGAGTCTCCAGGTAGACTAATGTTTATATTTAAGTGCAGCGGTCTGTAGCCACTCACATTACCACCGAAGCTCCCCCCTCTGATGGAACAGTCCACATTCATTCGTGCGTCATCTCGCGTCGTCCAGACTCCATGGGCACTCTGCGCATGTGCATGCGGAATAGGTGCTTTAAAATGGGCTTTTTCTCTGCCGATTTAGTTCTGATCGATTAGGAATGGGTCACGCCGTGTTCAGGAGATTGAGGCGCATACACGTCTATTCGATCATGTCTCTAGCGCCCCCCACAGCCGTATCCTCAACCTTCCTGAACAGTAGGCCTATAGGGAGGTGTAGTGGTTACTTCCTGGTCTATAGGGAGGTGTAGTGGTTACTTCCTGGTCTATAGGGAGGTGTAGTGGTTACTTCCTGGTCTATAGGGAGGTGTAGTGGTTACTTCCTGGTCTATAGGGAGGTGTAGTGGTTACTTCCTGGTCTATAGGGAGGTGTAGTGGTTACTTCCTGGTCTATAGGGAGGTGTAGTGGTTACTTCCTGGTCTATAGGGAGGTGTAGTGGTTACTTCCTGGTCTATAGGGAGGTGTAGTGGTTACTTCCTGGTCTATAGGGAGGTGTAGTGGTTACTTCCTGGTCTATAGGGAGGTGTAGTTGTTACTTCCTGGTCTATAGGGAGGTGTGCGTCTATACTTTCCGTAGCCGCATTTCTGCAGGACGCTCTCTGATTGGCCGACGTCTGTTTCTACACTGGTTAAGCTTAGGCTCTCTTTCGAAGTAGGTTAAGGTTAGAGTTTGTCTTAGAGCGTGACGGCAAGTTCTTTCGATGGTTAAGCTTAGGCACTCTTTCGAAGTTGGTTAAGGTTAAAGTTTGTCTTAGAGCATGGCGATAGAACGCCAGGTAGTTTGCAGGCTGTTCGACGCGGAAATGGGCAAAGACACAGCTCGTCACGCGATTGGGCAAACATGTCAGTGGCCAATCAGAGAGCGTCAATCAGTGGCCAATCAGAGAGCGTCCTGCAGAAATGCGGCTACGGAAAGTATAGACGCGGGAGGTGTAGTGGTTACTTCCTGGTCTATAGGGAGGTGTAGTGGTTACTTCCTGGTCTATAGGGAGGTGTAGTGGTTACTTCCTGGTCTATAAGGAGGTGTAGTGGTTACTTCCTGGTCTATAGGGAGGTGTAGCGGTTACTTCCTGGTCTATAGGGAGGTGTAGTGGTTACATCATTGTTGTTTCCCACGCGGTCCACCCTCCTTGAAATTGCAATGTATTCTCAATGGACACATTTCAAAATCGTCTCATTTAAAACAAATAAAGCATGAACATTGGCATGGTGTACCTTTCTGTGTGTATTCATCCACCACAATCTATAGCTCAACATGAAACAATTCCCAATTAATCGTCAAAGTAGCAAAATAACAACGTTTATGCTTTCGTTCACTGAGAAACTAGGGTTAGGGTTAGGGTTAGGGTTTGGTTAGGGTTAGGGTTTGGGTTAGGGTTTGGTTTGGTTAGGGTTATATATTGATATATAATATATATTATTACTATATTGATCACCATGTCTCTATATTGATCACCATATCTCTATATTGATCACCATGTCTCTATATTGATCACCATGTCTCTATATTGATCACAGCGAATAAATCACACAAATAGTCATTACCTCTTAGTTTTAGGTCACATGGAGATTCACAAGTGTAATATAAAATGTCCAGGTTGGGAAATGAGGAGATATCCTGCAGCTGACTGGAGAAATAGGCCTGAGAACAGATCATACCTAACTTTTCACAACGGTGTGAACTCTCAACGGTGTGAACTCTCAACGGTGTGAACTCTCAATGGTGAACGTTCTAGGCCTGTCCCCGACTAAGGATTTGTATACAGTAGTCGATTTTGATGGGTCGAAATTTGCCGGTAGTCGACTACCCTCCTGAATGAAAATATATATATATATATATTCTTTTTTTGGGGGGTGGGATCATTCCATTTGGGCTGTGGGGGGTGCTTAACGTCTGAAGAAGTCGACGGAAGGCTTCTTGTCCTCTGCGAAAGCATGCAATTGGTCCACTGATGGATACATCTTGATATGTCTAGTGTGTGAAATCCTTCAGCCACGCTTCTAGGCCTCTTTGCTTTTGGAAAGAATGATACAAAATAAATTTATAAAAAAAAAAATAAGTATCTTTTTATTTTATTTTTGCATTCGAATAAGAGGTTGGCAGTCGACTACGGCTCCTTTCGATCGAGTATAGTCGACTATTCGACTAATCAAGGTCAGCCCTGCAACTCTCAACGGCGTGAACGCTCAATGGTGGCCAGTGTTTGTAAGTAATTGCTTGACTGAACATGACGCTCCTGTGTGTTCATGCCCGTCACAGTGGCAGCCGTGCAGCCTGGTGGTGATGTTGTCCGCGTTATTGTTTTTCGGAGACGCATTTTGCGGAGACGCTCTCTGATTGGCCACTGACTGACGCTCTCTGATTGGCCACTGACATGTGAGCCCAATCGCGTGACGAGCTGTGTCTCTGCCCATTTCCGGGTCTAACAGCCTGCAAACGACCTAACGCCTAGTTTATCACTGGTTAAGCTTAGGCGACTCTTTCGAAGTTGGTTAAAGTTAGAGTTTGGAATCAGGGCTGGTGTTCTATCGCCCTGCTCTAAGACAAACTCTAACCTCAAAAGAGTGCCTAAGCTTAACCATGATGGAAACAGGCGTCACACGATTGGGCGCACATGTCACATGAAGTGGCCAATCAGAGAGCGTCTCCGTAAAATGTGGCTACGGAAAAAAATAACGCATGTTGTCCTGTGTGCGTGTCCATGCAGTAACTGTGTGTGTGTGTTCATGCAGGTCACAGTGGCAGTGCGTTTGTGCAGCCGTGCAGCCTGGCCTCGGGCTCCTGCCCCCCCATGTGCTCCTGCAGTAACCACATAGTGGACTGTCGGGGGAGGGGCCTCACCGCCATCCCAGCCCACCTGCCAGAGGCCATGACGGAGATGTGAGTAACACCTTCTAGTGTAGTTCTACCTGCCAGAGGCCATGACGGAGATGTGAGTAACACCTTCTAGTGTAGTTCTACCTACTAGAGGTCATGACGGAGATGTGAGTAACACCTTCTAGTGTAGTTCTACCTGCCAGAGGCCATGACGGAGATGTGAGTAACACCTTCTAGTGTAGTTCTACCTGCCAGAGGCCATGACGGAGATGTGAGTAACACCTTCTAGTGTAGTTCTACCTGCCAGAGGCCATGACGGAGATGTGAGTAACACCTTCTAGTGTAGTTCTACCTGCCAGAGGTCATGACGGAGATGTGAGTAACACCTTCTAGTGTAGTTCTACCTGCCAGAGGTCATGACGGAGATGTGAGTAACACCTTCTAGTGTAGTTCTACCTGCCAGAGGTCATGACGGAGATGTGAGTAACACCTTCTAGTGTAGTTCTACCTACTAGAGGTCATGACGGAGATGTGAGTAACACCTTCTAGTGTAGTTCTACCTGCCAGAGGCCATGACGGAGATGTGAGTAACACCTTCTAGTGTAGTTCTACCTACTAGAGGTCATGACGGAGATGTGAGTAACACCTTCTAGTGTAGTTCTACCTGCCAGAGGCCATGACGGAGATGTGAGTAACACCTTCTAGTGTAGTTCTACCTGCCAGAGGCCATGACGGAGATGTGAGTAACACCTTCTAGTGTAGTTCTACCTGCCAGAGGCCATGACGGAGATGTGAGTAACACCTTCTAGTGTAGTTCTACCTGCCAGAGGTCATGACGGAGATGTGAGTAACACCTTCTAGTGTAGTTCTACCTGCCAGAGGTCATGACGGAGATGTGAGTAACACCTTCTAGTGTAGTTCTACCTGCCAGAGGTCATGACGGAGATGTGAGTAACACCTTCTAGTGTAGTTCTACCTGCCAGAGGCCATGACGGAGATGTGAGTAACACCTTCTAGTGTAGTTCTACCTGCCAGAGGCCATGACGGAGATGTGAGTAACACCTTCTAGTGTAGTTCTACCTGCCAGAGGCCATGACGGAGATGTGAGTAACACCTTCTAGTGTAGTTCTACCTGCCAGAGGTCATGACGGAGATGTGAGTAACACCTTCTAGTGTAGTTCTACCTGCCAGAGGCCATGACGGAGATGTGAGTAACACCTTCTAGTGTAGTTCTACCTGCCAGAGGCCATGACGGAGATGTGAGTAACACCTTCTAGTGTAGTTCTACCTGCCAGAGGTCATGACGGAGATGTGAGTAACACCTTCTAGTGTAGTTCTACCTGCCAGAGGCCATGACGGAGATGTGAGTAACACCTTCTAGTGTAGTTCTACCTGCCAGAGGTCATGACGGAGATGTGAGTAACACCTTCTAGTGTAGTTCTACCTACCAGAGGTCATGACGGAGATGTGAGTAACACCTTCTAGTGTAGTTCTACCTACTAGAGGCCATGACGGAGATGTGAGTAACACCTTCTAGTGTAGTTCTACCTGCCAGAGGCCATGACGGAGATGTGAGTAACACCTTCTAGTGTAGTTCTACCTGCCAGAGGCCATGACGGAGATGTGAGTAACACCTTCTAGTGTAGTTCTACCTGCCAGAGGCCATGACGGAGATGTGAGTAACACCTTCTAGTGTAGTTCTACCTGCCAGAGGCCATGACGGAGATGTGAGTAACACCTTCTAGTGTAGTTCTACCTGCCAGAGGCCATGACGGAGATGTGAGTAACACCTTCTAGTGTAGTTCTACCTGCCAGAGGCCATGACGGAGATGTGAGTAACACCTTCTAGTGTAGTTCTACCTGCCAGAGGCCATGACGGAGATGTGAGTAACACCTTCTAGTGTAGTTCTACCTGCCAGAGGCCATGACGGAGATGTGAGTAACACCTTCTAGTGTAGTTCTACCTGCCAGAGGTCATGACGGAGATGTGAGTAACACCTTCTAGTGTAGTTCTACCTGCCAGAGGCCATGACAGAGATGTGAGTAACACCTTCTAGTGTAGTTCTACCTGCCAGAGGCCATGACGGAGATGTGAGTAACACCTTCTAGTGTAGTTCTACCTGCCAGAGGCCATGACGGAGATGTGAGTAACACCTTCTAGTGTAGTTCTACCTGCCAGAGGCCATGACGGAGATGTGAGTAACACCTTCTAGTGTAGTTCTACCTACTAGAGGCCATGACGGAGATGTGGGTAACACCTTCTAGTGTAGTTCTACCTGCCAGAGGCCATGACGGAGATGTGAGTAACACCTTCTAGTGTAGTTCTACCTGCCAGAGGCCATGACGGAGATGTGAGTAACACCTTCTAGTGTAGTTCTACCTGCCAGAGGTCATGACGGAGATGTGAGTAACACCTTCTAGTGTAGTTCTACCTGCCAGAGGTCATGACGGAGATGTGAGTAACACCTTCTAGTGTAGTTCTACCTGCCAGAGGCCATGACGGAGATGTGAGTAACACCTTCTAGTGTAGTTCTACCTGCCAGAGGCCATGACGGAGATGTGAGTAACACCTTCTAGTGTAGTTCTACCTGCCAGAGGCCATGACGGAGATGTGAGTAACACCTTCTAGTGTAGTTCTACCTGCCAGAGGCCATGACGGAGATGTGAGTAACACCTTCTAGTGTAGTTCTACCTGCCAGAGGCCATGACGGAGATGTGAGTAACACCTTCTAGTGTAGTTCTACCTGCCAGAGGCCATGACGGAGATGTGAGTAACACCTTCTAGTGTAGTTCTACCTGCCAGAGGCCATGACAGAGATGTGAGTAACACCTTCTAGTGTAGTTCTACCTGCCAGAGGTCATGACGGAGATGTGAGTAACACCTTCTAGTGTAGTTCTACCTGCCAGAGGCCATGACAGAGATGTGAGTAACACCTTCTAGTGTAGTTCTACCTGCCAGAGGCCATGACGGAGATGTGAGTAACACCTTCTAGTGTAGTTCTACCTGCCAGAGGCCATGACGGAGATGTGAGTAACACCTTCTAGTGTAGTTCTACCTGCCAGAGGCCATGACGGAGATGTGAGTAACACCTTCTAGTGTAGTTCTACCTGCCAGAGGTCATGACGGAGATGTGAGTAACACCTTCTAGTGTAGTTCTACCTGCCAGAGGTCATGACGGAGATGTGAGTAACACCTTCTAGTGTAGTTCTACCTGCCAGAGGCCATGACGGAGATGTGAGTAACACCTTCTAGTGTAGTTCTACCTGCCAGAGGCCATGACGGAGATGTGAGTAACACCTTCTAGTGCAGTTCTACCTGCCAGAGGTCATGACGGAGATGTGAGTAACACCTTCTAGTGTAGTTCTACCTGCCAGAGGTCATGATGGAGATGTGAGTAACACCTTCTAGTGTAGTTCTACCTGCCAGAGGCCATGACGGAGATGTGAGTAACACCTTCTAGTGTAGTTCTACCTGCCAGAGGTCATGACGGAGATGTGAGTAACACCTTCTAGTGTAGTTCTACCTGCCAGAGGTCATGACGGAGATGTGAGTAACACCTTCTAGTGTAGTTCTACCTACTAGAGGTCATGACGGAGATGTGAGTAACACCTTCTAGTGTAGTTCTACCTGCCAGAGGCCATGACGGAGATGTGAGTAACACCTTCTAGTGTAGTTCTACCTGCCAGAGGCCATGACGGAGATGTGAGTAACACCTTCTAGTGTAGTTCTACCTACTAGAGGTCATGACGGAGATGTGAGTAACACCTTCTAGTGTAGTTCTACCTACTAGAGGTCATGACGGAGATGTGAGTAACACCTTCTAGTGTAGTTCTACCTGCCAGAGGTCATGACGGAGATGTGAGTAACACCTTCTAGTGTAGTTCTACCTGCCAGAGGCCATGACGGAGATGTGAGTAACAGCTTCTAGTGTAGTTCTACCTGCCAGAGGTCATGACGGAGATGTGAGTAACACCTTCTAGTGTAGTTCTACCTGCTAGAGGTCATGACGGAGATGTGAGTAACACCTTCTAGTGTAGTTCTACCTGCCAGAGGTCATGACGGAGATGTGAGTAACACCTTCTAGTGTAGTTCTACCTGCCAGAGGCCATGACGGAGATGTGAGTAACACCTTCTAGTGTAGTTCTACCTGCCAGAGGTCATGACGGAGATGTGAGTAACACCTTCTAGTGTAGTTCTACCTGCCAGAGGCCATGACGGAGATGTGAGTAACACCTTCTAGTGTAGTTCTACCTGCCAGAGGCCATGACGGAGATGTGAGTAACACCTTCTAGTGTAGTTCTACCTGCCAGAGGCCATGACGGAGATGTGAGTAACACCTTCTAGTGTAGTTCTACCTGCCAGAGGTCATGACGGAGATGTGAGTAACACCTTCTAGTGTAGTTCTACCTGCCAGAGGCCATGACGGAGATGTGAGTAACACCTTCTAGTGTAGTTCTACCTGCCAGAGGCCATGACGGAGATGTGAGTAACACCTTCTAGTGTAGTTCTACCTGCCAGAGGTCATGACGGAGATGTGAGTAACACCTTCTAGTGTAGTTCTACCTGCTAGAGGTCATGACGGAGATGTGAGTAACACCTTCTAGTGTAGTTCTACCTGCCAGAGGTCATGACGGAGATGTGAGTAATACCTTCTAGTGTAGTTCTACCTGCCAGAGGCCATGACGGAGATGTGAGTAACACCTTCTAGTGTAGTTCTACCTGCCAGAGGCCATGACGGAGATGTGAGTAACACCTTCTAGTGTAGTTCTACCTGCCAGAGGCCATGACGGAGATGTGAGTAACACCTTCTAGTGTAGTTCTACCTGCCAGAGGCCATGACGGAGATGTGAGTAACACCTTCTAGTGTAGTTCTACCTACTAGAGGTTATGACGGAGATGTGAGTAACACCTTCTAGTGTAGTTCTACCTGCTAGAGGTCATGACGGAGATGTGAGTAACACCTTCTAGTGTAGTTCTACCTGCCAGAGGTCATGACGGAGATGTGAGTAACACCTTCTAGTGTAGTTCTACCTACTAGAGGCCATGACGGAGATGTGAGTAACACCTTCTAGTGTAGTTCTACCTGCCAGAGGTCATGACGGAGATGTGAGTAACACCTTCTAGTGTAGTTCTACCTGCCAGAGGTCATGACGGAGATGTGAGTAACACCTTCTAGTGTAGTTCTACCTGCCAGAGGTCATGACGGAGATGTGAGTAACACCTTCTAGTGTAGTTCTACCTACTAGAGGTCATGACGGAGATGTGAGTAACACCTTCTAGTGTAGTTCTACCTGCCAGAGGCCATGACGGAGATGTGAGTAACACCTTCTAGTGTAGTTCTACCTACTAGAGGTCATGACGGAGATGTGAGTAACACCTTCTAGTGTAGTTCTACCTGCCAGAGGCCATGACGGAGATGTGAGTAACACCTTCTAGTGTAGTTCTACCTGCCAGAGGCCATGACGGAGATGTGAGTAACACCTTCTAGTGTAGTTCTACCTGCCAGAGGCCATGACGGAGATGTGAGTAACACCTTCTAGTGTAGTTCTACCTGCCAGAGGTCATGACGGAGATGTGAGTAACACCTTCTAGTGTAGTTCTACCTGCCAGAGGTCATGACGGAGATGTGAGTAACACCTTCTAGTGTAGTTCTACCTGCCAGAGGTCATGACGGAGATGTGAGTAACACCTTCTAGTGTAGTTCTACCTGCCAGAGGCCATGACGGAGATGTGAGTAACACCTTCTAGTGTAGTTCTACCTGCCAGAGGCCATGACGGAGATGTGAGTAACACCTTCTAGTGTAGTTCTACCTGCCAGAGGCCATGACGGAGATGTGAGTAACACCTTCTAGTGTAGTTCTACCTGCCAGAGGTCATGACGGAGATGTGAGTAACACCTTCTAGTGTAGTTCTACCTGCCAGAGGCCATGACGGAGATGTGAGTAACACCTTCTAGTGTAGTTCTACCTGCCAGAGGCCATGACGGAGATGTGAGTAACACCTTCTAGTGTAGTTCTACCTGCCAGAGGTCATGACGGAGATGTGAGTAACACCTTCTAGTGTAGTTCTACCTGCCAGAGGCCATGACGGAGATGTGAGTAACACCTTCTAGTGTAGTTCTACCTGCCAGAGGTCATGACGGAGATGTGAGTAACACCTTCTAGTGTAGTTCTACCTACCAGAGGTCATGACGGAGATGTGAGTAACACCTTCTAGTGTAGTTCTACCTACTAGAGGCCATGACGGAGATGTGAGTAACACCTTCTAGTGTAGTTCTACCTGCCAGAGGTCATGACGGAGATGTGAGTAACACCTTCTAGTGTAGTTCTACCTGCCAGAGGCCATGACGGAGATGTGAGTAACACCTTCTAGTGTAGTTCTACCTGCCAGAGGTCATGACGGAGATGTGAGTAACACCTTCTAGTGTAGTTCTACCTGCCAGAGGTCATGACGGAGATGTGAGTAACACCTTCTAGTGTAGTTCTACCTGCCAGAGGCCATGACGGAGATGTGAGTAACACCTTCTAGTGTAGTTCTACCTGCCAGAGGCCATGACGGAGATGTGAGTAACACCTTCTAGTGTAGTTCTACCTGCCAGAGGCCATGACGGAGATGTGAGTAACACCTTCTAGTGTAGTTCTACCTGCCAGAGGCCATGACGGAGATGTGAGTAACACCTTCTAGTGTAGTTCTACCTGCCAGAGGCCATGACGGAGATGTGAGTAACACCTTCTAGTGTAGTTCTACCTGCCAGAGGCCATGACGGAGATGTGAGTAACACCTTCTAGTGTAGTTCTACCTGCCAGAGGCCATGACGGAGATGTGAGTAACACCTTCTAGTGTAGTTCTACCTGCCAGAGGCCATGACGGAGATGTGAGTAACACCTTCTAGTGTAGTTCTACCTGCCAGAGGTCATGACGGAGATGTGAGTAACACCTTCTAGTGTAGTTCTACCTGCCAGAGGCCATGACAGAGATGTGAGTAACACCTTCTAGTGTAGTTCTACCTGCCAGAGGCCATGACGGAGATGTGAGTAACACCTTCTAGTGTAGTTCTACCTGCCAGAGGCCATGACGGAGATGTGAGTAACACCTTCTAGTGTAGTTCTACCTGCCAGAGGCCATGACGGAGATGTGAGTAACACCTTCTAGTGTAGTTCTACCTACTAGAGGCCATGACGGAGATGTGGGTAACACCTTCTAGTGTAGTTCTACCTGCCAGAGGCCATGACGGAGATGTGAGTAACACCTTCTAGTGTAGTTCTACCTGCCAGAGGCCATGACGGAGATGTGAGTAACACCTTCTAGTGTAGTTCTACCTGCCAGAGGCCATGACGGAGATGTGAGTAACACCTTCTAGTGTAGTTCTACCTGCCAGAGGTCATGACGGAGATGTGAGTAACACCTTCTAGTGTAGTTCTACCTGCCAGAGGCCATGACGGAGATGTGAGTAACACCTTCTAGTGTAGTTCTACCTGCCAGAGGCCATGACGGAGATGTGAGTAACACCTTCTAGTGTAGTTCTACCTGCCAGAGGCCATGACGGAGATGTGAGTAACACCTTCTAGTGTAGTTCTACCTGCCAGAGGCCATGACGGAGATGTGAGTAACACCTTCTAGTGTAGTTCTACCTGCCAGAGGCCATGACGGAGATGTGAGTAACACCTTCTAGTGTAGTTCTACCTGCCAGAGGCCATGACGGAGATGTGAGTAACACCTTCTAGTGTAGTTCTACCTGCCAGAGGCCATGACAGAGATGTGAGTAACACCTTCTAGTGTAGTTCTACCTGCCAGAGGTCATGACGGAGATGTGAGTAACACCTTCTAGTGTAGTTCTACCTGCCAGAGGCCATGACAGAGATGTGAGTAACACCTTCTAGTGTAGTTCTACCTGCCAGAGGCCATGACGGAGATGTGAGTAACACCTTCTAGTGTAGTTCTACCTGCCAGAGGCCATGACGGAGATGTGAGTAACACCTTCTAGTGTAGTTCTACCTGCCAGAGGCCATGACGGAGATGTGAGTAACACCTTCTAGTGTAGTTCTACCTACTAGAGGCCATGACGGAGATGTGGGTAACACCTTCTAGTGTAGTTCTACCTGCCAGAGGCCATGACGGAGATGTGAGTAACACCTTCTAGTGTAGTTCTACCTGCCAGAGGCCATGACGGAGATGTGAGTAACACCTTCTAGTGTAGTTCTACCTGCCAGAGGTCATGACGGAGATGTGAGTAACACCTTCTAGTGTAGTTCTACCTGCCAGAGGTCATGACGGAGATGTGAGTAACACCTTCTAGTGTAGTTCTACCTGCCAGAGGCCATGACGGAGATGTGAGTAACACCTTCTAGTGTAGTTCTACCTGCCAGAGGCCATGACGGAGATGTGAGTAACACCTTCTAGTGCAGTTCTACCTGCCAGAGGTCATGACGGAGATGTGAGTAACACCTTCTAGTGTAGTTCTACCTGCCAGAGGTCATGATGGAGATGTGAGTAACACCTTCTAGTGTAGTTCTACCTGCCAGAGGCCATGACGGAGATGTGAGTAACACCTTCTAGTGTAGTTCTACCTGCCAGAGGTCATGACGGAGATGTGAGTAACACCTTCTAGTGTAGTTCTACCTGCCAGAGGTCATGACGGAGATGTGAGTAACACCTTCTAGTGTAGTTCTACCTACTAGAGGTCATGACGGAGATGTGAGTAACACCTTCTAGTGTAGTTCTACCTGCCAGAGGCCATGACGGAGATGTGAGTAACACCTTCTAGTGTAGTTCTACCTGCCAGAGGCCATGACGGAGATGTGAGTAACACCTTCTAGTGTAGTTCTACCTACTAGAGGTCATGACGGAGATGTGAGTAACACCTTCTAGTGTAGTTCTACCTACTAGAGGTCATGACGGAGATGTGAGTAACACCTTCTAGTGTAGTTCTACCTGCCAGAGGTCATGACGGAGATGTGAGTAACACCTTCTAGTGTAGTTCTACCTGCCAGAGGCCATGACGGAGATGTGAGTAACAGCTTCTAGTGTAGTTCTACCTGCCAGAGGTCATGACGGAGATGTGAGTAACACCTTCTAGTGTAGTTCTACCTGCTAGAGGTCATGACGGAGATGTGAGTAACACCTTCTAGTGTAGTTCTACCTGCCAGAGGTCATGACGGAGATGTGAGTAACACCTTCTAGTGTAGTTCTACCTGCCAGAGGCCATGACGGAGATGTGAGTAACACCTTCTAGTGTAGTTCTACCTGCCAGAGGTCATGACGGAGATGTGAGTAACACCTTCTAGTGTAGTTCTACCTGCCAGAGGCCATGACGGAGATGTGAGTAACACATTCTAGTGTAGTTCTACCTGCCAGAGGCCATGACGGAGATGTGAGTAACACCTTCTAGTGTAGTTCTACCTGCCAGAGGCCATGACGGAGATGTGAGTAACACCTTCTAGTGTAGTTCTACCTGCCAGAGGCCATGACGGAGATGTGAGTAACACCTTCTAGTGTAGTTCTACCTGCCAGAGGCCATGACGGAGATGTGAGTAACACCTTCTAGTGTAGTTCTACCTGCCAGAGGCCATGACGGAGATGTGAGTAACACCTTCTAGTGTAGTTCTACCTGCCAGAGGTCATGACGGAGATGTGAGTAACACCTTCTAGTGTAGTTCTACCTGCTAGAGGTCATGACGGAGATGTGAGTAACACCTTCTAGTGTAGTTCTACCTGCCAGAGGTCATGACGGAGATGTGAGTAACACCTTCTAGTGTAGTTCTACCTGCCAGAGGCCATGACGGAGATGTGAGTAACACCTTCTAGTGTAGTTCTACCTGCCAGAGGCCATGACGGAGATGTGAGTAACACCTTCTAGTGTAGTTCTACCTGCCAGAGGCCATGACGGAGATGTGAGTAACACCTTCTAGTGTAGTTCTACCTGCCAGAGGCCATGACGGAGATGTGAGTAACACCTTCTAGTGTAGTTCTACCTACTAGAGGTTATGACGGAGATGTGAGTAACACCTTCTAGTGTAGTTCTACCTGCTAGAGGTCATGACGGAGATGTGAGTAACACCTTCTAGTGTAGTTCTACCTGCCAGAGGTCATGACGGAGATGTGAGTAACACCTTCTAGTGTAGTTCTACCTACTAGAGGCCATGACGGAGATGTGAGTAACACCTTCTAGTGTAGTTCTACCTGCCAGAGGCCATGACGGAGATGTGAGTAACACCTTCTAGTGTAGTTCTACCTGCCAGAGGCCATGACGGAGATGTGAGTAACACCTTCTAGTGTAGTTCTACCTGCCAGAGGTCATGACGGAGATGTGAGTAACACCTTCTAGTGTAGTTCTACCTGCTAGAGGCCATGACGGAGATGTGAGTAACACCTTCTAGTGTAGTTCTACCTGCCAGAGGCCATGATGGAGATGTGAGTAACACCTTCTAGTGTAGTTCTACCTGCCAGAGGCCATGATGGAGATGTGAGTAACACCTTCTAGTGTAGTTCTACCTGCCAGAGGCCATGACGGAGATGTGAGTAACACCTTCTAGTGTAGTTCTACCTGCCAGAGGCCATGACGGAGATGTGAGTAACACCTTCTAGTGTAGTTCTACCTGCCAGAGGCCATGACGGAGATGTGAGTAACACCTTCTAGTGTAGTTCTACCTGCCAGAGGCCATGACGGAGATGTGAGTAACACCTTCTAGTGTAGTTCTACCTGCCAGAGGTCATGACGGAGATGTGAGTAACACCTTCTAGTGTAGTTCTACCTGCCAGAGGCCATGACGGAGATGTGAGTAACACCTTCTAGTGTAGTTCTACCTGCTAGAGGCCATGACGGAGATGTGAGTAAAACCTTCTAGTGTAGTTCTACCTGCCAGAGGCCATGACGGAGATGTGAGTAACACCTTCTAGTGTAGTTCTACCTACTAGAGGTCATGACGGAGATGTGAGTAACACCTTCTAGTGTAGTTCTACCTGCCAGAGGCCATGACGGAGATGTGAGTAACACCTTCTAGTGTAGTTCTACCCGCCAGAGGCCATGACGGAGATGTGAGTAACACCTTCTAGTGTAGTTCTACCTGCCAGAGGTCATGACGGAGATGTGAGTAACACCTTCTAGTGTAGTTCTACCTGCCAGAGGCCATGACGGAGATGTGAGTAACACCTTCTAGTGTAGTTCTACCTGCTAGAGGCCATGACGGAGATGTGAGTAACACCTTCTAGTGTAGTTCTACCTGCCAGAGGCCATGACGGAGATGTGAGTAACACCTTCTAGTGTAGTTCTACCTGCCAGAGGCCATGACGGAGATGTGAGTAACACCTTCTAGTGTAGTTCTACCTGCCAGAGGCCATGACGGAGATGTGAGTAACACCTTCTAGTGTAGTTCTACCTACTAGAGGTCATGACGGAGATGTGAGTAACACCTTCTAGTGTAGTTCTACCTGCCAGAGGTCATGACGGAGATGTGAGTAACACCTTCTAGTGTAGTTCTACCTGCCAGAGGCCATGACGGAGATGTGAGTAACACCTTCTAGTGTAGTTCTACCTGCCAGAGGTCATGACGGAGATGTGAGTAACACCTTCTAGTGTAGTTCTACCTGCCAGAGGCCATGACGGAGATGTGAGTAACACCTTCTAGTGTAGTTCTACCTGCTAGAGGCCATGACGGAGATGTGAGTAACACCTTCTAGTGTAGTTCTACCTGCCAGAGGCCATGACGGAGATGTGAGTAACACCTTCTAGTGTAGTTCTACCTGCCAGAGGTCATGACGGAGATGTGAGTAACACCTTCTAGTGTAGTTCTACCTGCCAGAGGCCATGACGGAGATGTGAGTAACACCTTCTAGTGTAGTTCTACCTGCCAGAGGCCATGACGGAGATGTGAGTAACACCTTCTAGTGTAGTTCTACCTGCCAGAGGCCATGACGGAGATGTGAGTAACACCTTCTAGTGTAGTTCTACCTGTCAGAGGCCATGACGGAGATGTGAGTAACACCTTCTAGTGTAGTTCTACCTACTAGAGGCCATGACGGAGATGTGAGTAACACCTTCTAGTGTAGTTCTACCTGCCAGAGGCCATGACGGAGATGTGAGTAACACCTTCTAGTGTAGTTCTACCTGCCAGAGGCCATGACGGAGATGTGAGTAACACCTTCTAGTGTAGTTCTACCTGCCAGAGGCCATGACGGAGATGTGAGTAACACCTTCTAGTGTAGTTCTACCTGCCAGAGGCCATGACGGAGATGTGAGTAACACCTTCTAGTGTAGTTCTACCTGCCAGAGGCCATGACGGAGATGTGAGTAACACCTTCTAGTGTAGTTCTACCTACTAGAGGCCATGACGGAGATGTGGGTAACACCTTCTAGTGTAGTTCTACCTGCCAGAGGCCATGACGGAGATGTGAGTAACACCTTCTAGTGTAGTTCTACCTGCCAGAGGCCATGACGGAGATGTGAGTAACACCTTCTAGTGTAGTTCTACCTGCCAGAGGTCATGACGGAGATGTGAGTAACACCTTCTAGTGTAGTTCTACCTGCCAGAGGTCATGACGGAGATGTGAGTAACACCTTCTAGTGTAGTTCTACCTGCCAGAGGCCATGACGGAGATGTGAGTAACACCTTCTAGTGTAGTTCTACCTGCCAGAGGCCATGACGGAGATGTGAGTAACACCTTCTAGTGTAGTTCTACCTGCCAGAGGCCATGACGGAGATGTGAGTAACACCTTCTAGTGCAGTTCTACCTGCCAGAGGTCATGACGGAGATGTGAGTAACACCTTCTAGTGTAGTTCTACCTGCCAGAGGTCATGATGGAGATGTGAGTAACACCTTCTAGTGTAGTTCTACCTGCCAGAGGCCATGACGGAGATGTGAGTAACACCTTCTAGTGTAGTTCTACCTGCCAGAGGTCATGACGGAGATGTGAGTAACACCTTCTAGTGTAGTTCTACCTGCCAGAGGTCATGACGGAGATGTGAGTAACACCTTCTAGTGTAGTTCTACCTACTAGAGGTCATGACGGAGATGTGAGTAACACCTTCTAGTGTAGTTCTACCTGCCAGAGGCCATGACGGAGATGTGAGTAACACCTTCTAGTGTAGTTCTACCTGCCAGAGGCCATGACGGAGATGTGAGTAACACCTTCTAGTGTAGTTCTACCTACTAGAGGTCATGACGGAGATGTGAGTAACACCTTCTAGTGTAGTTCTACCTACTAGAGGTCATGACGGAGATGTGAGTAACACCTTCTAGTGTAGTTCTACCTGCCAGAGGTCATGACGGAGATGTGAGTAACACCTTCTAGTGTAGTTCTACCTGCCAGAGGCCATGACGGAGATGTGAGTAACACCTTCTAGTGTAGTTCTACCTGCTAGAGGTCATGACGGAGATGTGAGTAACACCTTCTAGTGTAGTTCTACCTGCCAGAGGTCATGACGGAGATGTGAGTAACACCTTCTAGTGTAGTTCTACCTGCCAGAGGCCATGACGGAGATGTGTGTAACACCTTCTAGTGTAGTTCTACCTGCCAGAGGTCATGACGGAGATGTGAGTAACACCTTCTAGTGTAGTTCTACCTGCCAGAGGCCATGACGGAGATGTGAGTAACACCTTCTAGTGTAGTTCTACCTGCCAGAGGCCATGACGGAGATGTGAGTAACACCTTCTAGTGTAGTTCTACCTGCCAGAGGCCATGACGGAGATGTGAGTAACACCTTCTAGTGTAGTTCTACCTGCCAGAGGTCATGACGGAGATGTGAGTAACACCTTCTAGTGTAGTTCTACCTGCCAGAGGCCATGACGGAGATGTGAGTAACACCTTCTAGTGTAGTTCTACCTGCCAGAGGCCATGACGGAGATGTGAGTAACACCTTCTAGTGTAGTTCTACCTGCCAGAGGTCATGACGGAGATGTGAGTAACACCTTCTAGTGTAGTTCTACCTGCTAGAGGTCATGACGGAGATGTGAGTAACACCTTCTAGTGTAGTTCTACCTGCCAGAGGTCATGACGGAGATGTGAGTAACACCTTCTAGTGTAGTTCTACCTGCCAGAGGCCATGACGGAGATGTGAGTAACACCTTCTAGTGTAGTTCTACCTGCCAGAGGCCATGACGGAGATGTGAGTAACACCTTCTAGTGTAGTTCTACCTGCCAGAGGCCATGACGGAGATGTGAGTAACACCTTCTAGTGTAGTTCTACCTGCCAGAGGCCATGACGGAGATGTGAGTAACACCTTCTAGTGTAGTTCTACCTACTAGAGGTCATGACGGAGATGTGAGTAACACCTTCTAGTGTAGTTCTACCTGCTAGAGGTCATGACGGAGATGTGAGTAACACCTTCTAGTGTAGTTCTACCTGCCAGAGGTCATGACGGAGATGTGAGTAACACCTTCTAGTGTAGTTCTACCTACTAGAGGCCATGACGGAGATGTGAGTAACACCTTCTAGTGTAGTTCTACCTGCCAGAGGCCATGACGGAGATGTGAGTAACACCTTCTAGTGTAGTTCTACCTGCCAGAGGCCATGACGGAGATGTGAGTAACACCTTCTAGTGTAGTTCTACCTGCCAGAGGCCATGACGGAGATGTGAGTAACACCTTCTAGTGTAGTTCTACCTACTAGAGGTCATGACGGAGATGTGAGTAACACCTTCTAGTGTAGTTCTACCTGCCAGAGGTCATGACGGAGATGTGAGTAACACCTTCTAGTGTAGTTCTACCTGCCAGAGGCCATGATGGAGATGTGAGTAACACCTTCTAGTGTAGTTCTACCTGCCAGAGGCCATGACGGAGATGTGAGTAACACCTTCTAGTGTAGTTCTACCTGCCAGAGGTCATGACGGAGATGTGAGTAACACCTTCTAGTGTAGTTCTACCTGCTAGAGGCCATGACGGAGATGTGAGTAACACCTTCTAGTGTAGTTCTACCTGCCAGAGGCCATGATGGAGATGTGAGTAACACCTTCTAGTGTAGTTCTACCTGCCAGAGGCCATGATGGAGATGTGAGTAACACCTTCTAGTGTAGTTCTACCTGCCAGAGGCCATGACGGAGATGTGAGTAACACCTTCTAGTGTAGTTCTACCTGCCAGAGGCCATGACGGAGATGTGAGTAACACCTTCTAGTGTAGTTCTACCTGCCAGAGGCCATGACGGAGATGTGAGTAACACCTTCTAGTGTAGTTCTACCTGCCAGAGGCCATGACGGAGATGTGAGTAACACCTTCTAGTGTAGTTCTACCTGCCAGAGGTCATGACGGAGATGTGAGTAACACCTTCTAGTGTAGTTCTACCTGCCAGAGGCCATGACGGAGATGTGAGTAACACCTTCTAGTGTAGTTCTACCTGCTAGAGGCCATGACGGAGATGTGAGTAAAACCTTCTAGTGTAGTTCTACCTGCCAGAGGCCATGACGGAGATGTGAGTAACACCTTCTAGTGTAGTTCTACCTACTAGAGGTCATGACGGAGATGTGAGTAACACCTTCTAGTGTAGTTCTACCTGCCAGAGGCCATGACGGAGATGTGAGTAACACCTTCTAGTGTAGTTCTACCCGCCAGAGGCCATGACGGAGATGTGAGTAACACCTTCTAGTGTAGTTCTACCTGCCAGAGGTCATGACGGAGATGTGAGTAACACCTTCTAGTGTAGTTCTACCTGCCAGAGGCCATGACGGAGATGTGAGTAACACCTTCTAGTGTAGTTCTACCTGCTAGAGGCCATGACGGAGATGTGAGTAACACCTTCTAGTGTAGTTCTACCTGCCAGAGGCCATGACGGAGATGTGAGTAACACCTTCTAGTGTAGTTCTACCTGCCAGAGGCCATGACGGAGATGTGAGTAACACCTTCTAGTGTAGTTCTACCTGCCAGAGGCCATGACGGAGATGTGAGTAACACCTTCTAGTGTAGTTCTACCTACTAGAGGTCATGACGGAGATGTGAGTAACACCTTCTAGTGTAGTTCTACCTGCCAGAGGTCATGACGGAGATGTGAGTAACACCTTCTAGTGTAGTTCTACCTGCCAGAGGCCATGACGGAGATGTGAGTAACACCTTCTAGTGTAGTTCTACCTGCCAGAGGTCATGACGGAGATGTGAGTAACACCTTCTAGTGTAGTTCTACCTGCCAGAGGCCATGACGGAGATGTGAGTAACACCTTCTAGTGTAGTTCTACCTGCTAGAGGCCATGACGGAGATGTGAGTAACACCTTCTAGTGTAGTTCTACCTGCCAGAGGCCATGACGGAGATGTGAGTAACACCTTCTAGTGTAGTTCTACCTGCCAGAGGTCATGACGGAGATGTGAGTAACACCTTCTAGTGTAGTTCTACCTGCCAGAGGCCATGACGGAGATGTGAGTAACACCTTCTAGTGTAGTTCTACCTGCCAGAGGCCATGACGGAGATGTGAGTAACACCTTCTAGTGTAGTTCTACCTGCCAGAGGCCATGACGGAGATGTGAGTAACACCTTCTAGTGTAGTTCTACCTGCCAGAGGCCATGACGGAGATGTGAGTAACACCTTCTAGTGTAGTTCTACCTACTAGAGGCCATGACGGAGATGTGAGTAACACCTTCTAGTGTAGTTCTACCTGCCAGAGGCCATGACGGAGATGTGAGTAACACCTTCTAGTGTAGTTCTACCTGCCAGAGGCCATGACGGAGATGTGAGTAACACCTTCTAGTGTAGTTCTACCTGCCAGAGGCCATGACGGAGATGTGAGTAACACCTTCTAGTGTAGTTCTACCTGCCAGAGGTCATGACGGAGATGTGAGTAACACCTTCTAGTGTAGTTCTACCTGCCAGAGGTCATGACGGAGATGTGAGTAACACCTTCTAGTGTAGTTCTACCTGCCAGAGGCCATGACGGAGATGTGAGTAACACCTTCTAGTGTAGTTCTACCTACTAGAGGCCATGACGGAGATGTGAGTAACACCTTCTAGTGTAGTTCTACCTGCCAGAGGCCATGACGGAGATGTGAGTAACACCTTCTAGTGTAGTTCTACCTGCCAGAGGCCATGACGGAGATGTGAGTAACACCTTCTAGTGTAGTTCTACCTGCCAGAGGCCATGACGGAGATGTGAGTAACACCTTCTAGTGTAGTTCTACCTGCCAGAGGCCATGACGGAGATGTGAGTAACACCTTCTAGTGTAGTTCTACCTGCTAGAGGCCATGACGGAGATGTGAGTAACACCTTCTAGTGTAGTTCTACCTGCTAGAGGTCATGACGGAGATGTGAGTAACACCTTCTAGTGTAGTTCTACCTGCCAGAGGCCATGACGGAGATGTGAGTAACACCTTCTAGTGTAGTTCTACCTACTAGAGGTCATGACGGAGATGTGAGTAACACCTTCTAGTGTAGTTCTACCTGCTAGAGGCCATGACGGAGATGTGAGTAACACCTTCTAGTGTAGTTCTACCTGCCAGAGGCCATGACGGAGATGTGAGTAACACCTTCTAGTGTAGTTCTACCTACTAGAGGTCATGACGGAGATGTGAGTAACACCTTCTAGTGTAGTTCTACCTGCCAGAGGCCATGACAGGAGATGTGAGTAACACCTTCTAGTGTAGTTCTACCTACTAGAGGTCATGACGGAGATGTGAGTAACACCTTCTAGTGTAGTTCTACCTGCCAGAGGTCATGACGGAGATGTGAGTAACACCTTCTAGTGTAGTTCTACCTGCCAGAGGTCATGACGGAGATGTGAGTAACACCTTCTAGTGTAGTGCTACCTACTAGAGGTCATGACGGAGATGTGAGTAACACCTTCTAGTGTAGTTCTACCTACTAGAGGCCATGACGGAGATGTGAGTAACACCTTCTAGTGTAGTTCTACCTGCCAGAGGTCATGACGGAGATGTGAGTAACACCTTCTAGTGTAGTTCTACCTGCCAGAGGCCATGACGGAGATGTGAGTAACATCTTCTAGTGTAGTTCTACCTGCCAGAGGCCATGACGGAGATGTGAGTAACACCTTCTAGTGTAGTTCTACCTACTAGAGGTCATGACGGAGATGTGAGTAACACCTTCTAGTGTAGTTCTACCTACTAGAGGCCATGACGGAGATGTGAGTAACACCTTCTAGTGTAGTTCTACCTGCCAGAGGCCATGACGGAGATGTGAGTAATACCTTCTAGTGTAGTTCTACCTGCCGGAGGTCATGACGGAGATGTGAGTAACACCTTCTAGTGTAGTTCTACCTACTAGAGGCCATGACGGAGATGTGAGTAACACCTTCTAGTGTAGTTCTACCTGCCAGAGGCCATGACGGAGATGTGAGTAACACCTTCTAGTGTAGTTCTACCTGCCAGAGGTCATGACGGAGATCTGAGTAACACCTTCTAGTGTAGTTCTACCTGCCAGAGGCCATGACGGAGATGTGAGTAACACCTTCTAGTGTAGTTCTACCTACTAGAGGTCATGACGGAGATGTGAGTAACACCTTCTAGTGTAGTTCTACCTGCCAGAGGTCATGACGGAGATGTGAGTAACACCTTCTAGTGTAGTTCTACCTGCCAGAGGCCATGACGGAGATGTGAGTAACACCTTCTAGTGTAGTTCTACCTGCCAGAGGTCATGACGGAGATGTGAGTAACACCTTCTAGTGTAGTTCTACCTGCCAGAGGCCATGACGGAGATGTGAGTAACACCTTCTAGTGTAGTTCTACCTGCCAGAGGCCATGACGGAGATGTGAGTAACACCTTCTAGTGTAGTTCTACCTGCCAGAGGTCATGACGGAGATGTGAGTAACACCTTCTAGTGTAGTTCTACCTGCCAGAGGTCATGACGGAGATGTGAGTAACACCTTCTAGTGTAGTTCTACCTGCCAGAGGCCATGACGGAGATGTGAGTAACACCTTCTAGTGTAGTTCTACCTGCCAGAGGCCATGACGGAGATGTGAGTAACACCTTCTAGTGTAGTTCTACCTGCCAGAGGTCATGACGGAGATGTGAGTAACACCTTCTAGTGTAGTTCTACCTGCCAGAGGCCATGACGGAGATGTGAGTAACACCTTCTAGTGTAGTTCTACCTGCCAGAGGCCATGACAGAGATGTGAGTAACACCTTCTAGTGTAGTGCTACCTACTAGAGGTCATGACGGAGATGTGAGTAACACCTTCTAGTGTAGTTCTACCTACTAGAGGCCATGACGGAGATGTGAGTAACACCTTCTAGTGTAGTTCTACCTGCCAGAGGTCATGACGGAGATGTGAGTAACACCTTCTAGTGTAGTTCTACCTGCCAGAGGCCATGACGGAGATGTGAGTAACATCTTCTAGTGTAGTTCTACCTGCCAGAGGCCATGACGGAGATGTGAGTAACACCTTCTAGTGTAGTTCTACCTACTAGAGGTCATGACGGAGATGTGAGTAACACCTTCTAGTGTAGTTCTACCTACTAGAGGCCATGACGGAGATGTGAGTAACACCTTCTAGTGTAGTTCTACCTGCCAGAGGCCATGACGGAGATGTGAGTAATACCTTCTAGTGTAGTTCTACCTGCCGGAGGTC
This sequence comes from Notolepis coatsorum, assembly GCF_963971535.1. NCBI lineage: Eukaryota > Metazoa > Chordata > Actinopteri > Aulopiformes > Paralepididae > Notolepis > Notolepis coatsorum. The sequence goes on from NW_028174246.1 coordinate 54,326, forward strand.
ATGACGGAGATGTGAGTAACACCTTCTAGTGTAGTTCTACCTACTAGAGGCCATGACGGAGATGTGAGTAACACCTTCTAGTGTAGTTCTACCTGCCAGAGGCCATGACGGAGATGTGAGTAACACCTTCTAGTGTAGTTCTACCTGCCAGAGGTCATGACGGAGATCTGAGTAACACCTTCTAGTGTAGTTCTACCTGCCAGAGGCCATGACGGAGATGTGAGTAACACCTTCTAGTGTAGTTCTACCTACTAGAGGTCATGACGGAGATGTGAGTAACACCTTCTAGTGTAGTTCTACCTGCCAGAGGTCATGACGGAGATGTGAGTAACACCTTCTAGTGTAGTTCTACCTGCCAGAGGCCATGACGGAGATGTGAGTAACACCTTCTAGTGTAGTTCTACCTGCCAGAGGTCATGACGGAGATGTGAGTAACACCTTCTAGTGTAGTTCTACCTGCCAGAGGCCATGACGGAGATGTGAGTAACACCTTCTAGTGTAGTTCTACCTGCCAGAGGCCATGACGGAGATGTGAGTAACACCTTCTAGTGTAGTTCTACCTGCCAGAGGTCATGACGGAGATGTGAGTAACACCTTCTAGTGTAGTTCTACCTGCCAGAGGTCATGACGGAGATGTGAGTAACACCTTCTAGTGTAGTTCTACCTGCCAGAGGCCATGACGGAGATGTGAGTAACACCTTCTAGTGTAGTTCTACCTGCCAGAGGCCATGACGGAGATGTGAGTAACACCTTCTAGTGTAGTTCTACCTGCCAGAGGTCATGACGGAGATGTGAGTAACACCTTCTAGTGTAGTTCTACCTGCCAGAGGCCATGACGGAGATGTGAGTAACACCTTCTAGTGTAGTTCTACCTGCCAGAGGCCATGACGGAGATGTGAGTAACACCTTCTAGTGTAGTTCTACCTGCCAGAGGTCATGACGGAGATGTGAGTAACACCTTCTAGTGTAGTTCTACCTACTAGAGGTCATGACGGAGATGTGAGTAACACCTTCTAGTGTAGTTCTACCTGCCAGAGGTCATGACGGAGATGTGAGTAACACCTTCTAGTGTAGTTCTACCTGCCAGAGGTCATGACGGAGATGTGAGTAACACCTTCTAGTGTAGTTCTACCTGCCAGAGGCCATGACGGAGATGTGAGTAACACCTTCTAGTGTAGTTCTACCTGCCAGAGGCCATGACGGAGATGTGAGTAACACCTTCTAGTGTAGTTCTACCTGCCAGAGGTCATGACGGAGATGTGAGTAACACCTTCTAGTGTAGTTCTACCTGCCAGAGGCCATGACGGAGATGTGAGTAACACCTTCTAGTGTAGTTCTACCTGCCAGAGGTCATGACGGAGATGTGAGTAACACCTTCTAGTGTAGTTCTACCTGCCAGAGGCCATGACGGAGATGTGAGTAACACCTTCTAGTGTAGTTCTACCTGCCAGAGGCCATGACGGAGATCTGAGTAACACCTTCTAGTGTAGTTCTACCTGCCAGAGGCCATGACGGAGATGTGAGTAACACCTTCTAGTGTAGTTCTACCTGCCAGAGGCCATGACGGAGATGTGAGTAACACCTTCTAGTGTAGTTCTACCTGCCAGAGGCCATGACGGAGATGTGAGTAACACCTTCTAGTGTAGTTCTACCTGCTAGAGGTCATGACGGAGATGTGAGTAACACCTTCTAGTGTAGTTCTACCTACTAGAGGTCATGACGGAGATGTGAGTAACACCTTCTAGTGTAGTTCTACCTGCCAGAGGCCATGACGGAGATGTGAGTAACACCTTCTAGTGTAGTGCTACCTGCCAGAGGCCATGACGGAGATGTGAGTAACACCTTCTAGTGTAGTTCTACCTGCCAGAGGTCATGACGGAGATGTGAGTAACACCTTCTAGTGTAGTTCTACCTGCCAGAGGCCATGACGGAGATGTGAGTAACACCTTCTAGTGTAGTTCTACCTACTAGAGGCCATGACGGAGATGTGAGTAACACCTTCTAGTGTAGTTCTACCCGCCAGAGGCCATGACGGAGATGTTTGTAACACCTTCTAGTGTAGTTCTACCTGCCAGAGGCCATGACGGAGATGTGAGTAACACCTTCTAGTGTAGTTCTACCTGCCAGAGGTCATGACGGAGATGTGAGTAACACCTTCTAGTGTAGTTCTACCTGCCAGAGGCCATGACGGAGATGTGAGTAACACCTTCTAGTGTAGTTCTACCTGCTAGAGGCCATGACGGAGATGTGAGTAACACCTTCTAGTGTAGTTCTACCTGCCAGAGGCCATGACGGAGATGTGAGTAACACCTTCTAGTGTAGTTCTACCTACTAGAGGTCATGACGGAGATGTGAGTAACACCTTCTAGTGTAGTTCTACCTGCCAGAGGCCATGACGGAGATGTGAGTAACACCTTCTAGTGTAGTTCTACCTGCCAGAGGCCATGACGGAGATGTGAGTAACACCTTCTAGTGTAGTTCTACCTGCCAGAGGTCATGACGGAGATGTGAGTAACACCTTCTAGTGTAGTTCTACCTGCTAGAGGCCATGACGGAGATGTGAGTAACACCTTCTAGTGTAGTTCTACCTGCCAGAGGCCATGACGGAGATGTGAGTAACACCTTCTAGTGTAGTTCTACCTGCTAGAGGCCATGACGGAGATGTGAGTAACACCTTCTAGTGTAGTTCTACCTGCCAGAGGCCATGACGGAGATGTGAGTAACACCTTCTAGTGTAGTTCTACCTGCCAGAGGTCATGACGGAGATGTGAGTAACACCTTCTAGTGTAGTTCTACCTGCCAGAGGCCATGACGGAGATGTGAGTAACACCTTCTAGTGTAGTTCTACCTGCCAGAGGCCATGACGGAGATGTGAGTAACACCTTCTAGTGTAGTTCTACCTGCCAGAGGCCATGACGGAGATGTGAGTAACACCTTCTAGTGTAGTTCTACCTGCCAGAGGCCATGACGGAGATGTGAGTAACACCTTCTAGTGTAGTTCTACCTACTAGAGGCCATGACGGAGATGTGAGTAACACCTTCTAGTGTAGTTCTACCTGCCAGAGGCCATGACGGAGATGTGAGTAACACCTTCTAGTGTAGTTCTACCTGCCAGAGGCCATGACGGAGATGTGAGTAACACCTTCTAGTGTAGTTCTACCTGCCAGAGGCCATGACGGAGATGTGAGTAACACCTTCTAGTGTAGTTCTACCTGCCAGAGGCCATGACGGAGATGTGAGTAACACCATCTAGTGTAGTTCTACCTGCCAGAGGTCATGACGGAGATGTGAGTAACACCTTCTAGTGTAGTTCTACCTGCCAGAGGTCATGACGGAGATGTGAGTAACACCTTCTAGTGTAGTTCTACCTGCCAGAGGCCATGACGGAGATGTGAGTAACACCTTCTAGTGTAGTTCTACCTACTAGAGGTCATGACGGAGATGTGAGTAACACCTTCTAGTGTAGTTCTACCTGCCAGAGGCCATGACGGAGATGTGAGTAACACCTTCTAGTGTAGTTCTACCTGCCAGAGGCCATGACGGAGATGTGAGTAACACCTTCTAGTGTAGTTCTACCTGCCAGAGGCCATGACGGAGATGTGAGTAACACCTTCTAGTGTAGTTCTACCTGCCAGAGGCCATGACGGAGATGTGAGTAACACCTTCTAGTGTAGTTCTACCTGCTAGAGGCCATGACGGAGATGTGAGTAACACCTTCTAGTGTAGTTCTACCTGCTAGAGGTCATGACGGAGATGTGAGTAACAAATTCTAGTGTAGTTCTACCTGCCAGAGGCCATGACGGAGATGTGAGTAACACCTTCTAGTGTAGTTCTACCTACTAGAGGTCATGACGGAGATGTGAGTAACACCTTCTAGTGTAGTTCTACCTGCTAGAGGCCATGACGGAGATGTGAGTAACACCTTCTAGTGTAGTTCTACCTGCCAGAGGCCATGACGGAGATGTGAGTAACACCTTCTAGTGTAGTTCTACCTACTAGAGGTCATGACGGAGATGTGAGTAACACCTTCTAGTGTAGTTCTACCTGCCAGAGGCCATGACGGAGATGTGAGTAACACCTTCTAGTGTAGTTCTACCTACTAGAGGTCATGACGGAGATGTGAGTAACACCTTCTAGTGTAGTTCTACCTGCCAGAGGTCATGACGGAGATGTGAGTAACACCTTCTAGTGTAGTTCTACCTGCCAGAGGTCATGACGGAGATGTGAGTAACACCTTCTAGTGTAGTGCTACCTACTAGAGGTCATGACGGAGATGTGAGTAACACCTTCTAGTGTAGTTCTACCTACTAGAGGCCATGACGGAGATGTGAGTAACACCTTCTAGTGTAGTTCTACCTGCCAGAGGTCATGACGGAGATGTGAGTAACACCTTCTAGTGTAGTTCTACCTGCCAGAGGTCATGACGGAGATGTGAGTAACACCTTCTAGTGTAGTTCTACCTGCCGGAGGTCATGACGGAGATGTGAGTAACACCTTCTAGTGTAGTTCTACCTACTAGAGGCCATGACGGAGATGTGAGTAACACCTTCTAGTGTAGTTCTACCTGCCAGAGGTCATGACGGAGATGTGAGTAACACCTTCTAGTGTAGTTCTACCTGCCAGAGGCCATGACGGAGATGTGAGTAACACCTTCTAGTGTAGTTCTACCTGCCGGAGGTCATGACGGAGATGTGAGTAACACCTTCTAGTGTAGTTCTACCTACTAGAGGCCATGACGGAGATGTGAGTAACACCTTCTAGTGTAGTTCTACCTGCCAGAGGCCATGACGGAGATGTGAGTAACACCTTCTAGTGTAGTTCTACCTGCTAGAGGCCATGACGGAGATGTGAGTAACACCTTCTAGTGTAGTTCTACCTGCTAGAGGCCATGACGGAGATGTGAGTAACACCTTCTAGTGTAGTTCTACCTGCCAGAGGTCATGACGGAGATGTGAGTAACACCTTCTAGTGTAGTTCTACCTGCCAGAGGCCATGACGGAGATGTGAGTAACACCTTCTAGTGTAGTTCTACCTGCCAGAGGTCATGACGGAGATGTGAGTAACACCTTCTAGTGTAGTTCTACCTGCCAGAGGCCATGACGGAGATGTGAGTAACACCTTCTAGTGTAGTTCTACCTGCCAGAGGCCATGACGGAGATGTGAGTAACACCTTCTAGTGTAGTTCTACCTACTAGAGGTCATGACGGAGATGTGAGTAACACCTTCTAGTGTAGTTCTACCTGCCAGAGGCCATGACGGAGATGTGAGTAACACCTTCTAGTGTAGTTCTACCTGCCAGAGGCCATGACGGAGATGTGAGTAACACCTTCTAGTGTAGTTCTACCTGCCAGAGGCCATGACGGAGATGTGAGTAACACCTTCTAGTGTAGTTCTACCTGCCAGAGGTCATGACGGAGATGTGAGTAACACCTTCTAGTGTAGTTCTACCTACTAGAGGCCATGACGGAGATGTGAGTAACACCTTCTAGTGTAGTTCTACCTACTAGAGGCCATGACGGAGATGTGAGTAACACCTTCTAGTGTAGTTCTACCTGCCAGAGGTCATGACGGAGATGTGAGTAACACCTTCTAGTGTAGTTCTACCTGCCAGAGGCCATGACGGAGATGTGAGTAACACCTTCTAGTGTAGTTCTACCTGCCAGAGGTCATGACGGAGATGTGAGTAACACCTTCTAGTGTAGTTCTACCTGCCAGAGGCCATGACGGAGATGTGAGTAACACCTTCTAGTGTAGTTCTACCTGCCAGAGGTCATGACGGAGATGTGAGTAACACCTTCTAGTGTAGTTCTACCTGCCAGAGGTCATGACGGAGATGTGAGTAACACCTTCTAGTGTAGTTCTACCTACTAGAGGCCATGACGGAGATGTGAGTAACACCTTCTAGTGTAGTTCTACCTGCCAGAGGCCATGACGGAGATGTGAGTAACACCTTCTAGTGTAGTTCTACCTACTAGAGGCCATGACGGAGATGTGAGTAACACCTTCTAGTGTAGTTCTACCTACTAGAGGTCATGACGGAGATGTGAGTAACACCTTCTAGTGTAGTTCTACCTGCCAGAGGCCATGACGGAGATGTGAGTAACACCTTCTAGTGTAGTTCTACCTACCAGAGGCCATGACGGAGATGTGAGTAACACCTTCTAGTGTAGTTCTACCTGCCAGAGGCCATGACGGAGATGTGAGTAACACCTTCTAGTGTAGTTCTACCTGCCAGAGGCCATGACGGAGATGTGAGTAACACCTTCTAGTGTAGTTCTACCTGCCAGAGGTCATGACGGAGATGTGAGTAACACCTTCTAGTGTAGTTCTACCTGCCGGAGGTCATGACGGAGATGTGAGTAACACCTTCTAGTGTAGTTCTACCTACTAGAGGCCATGACGGAGATGTGAGTAACACCTTCTAATGTAGTTCTACCTGCCAGAGGTCATGACGGAGATGTGAGTAACACCTTCTAGTGTAGTTCTACCTGCCAGAGGCCATGACGGAGATGTGAGTAACACCTTCTAGTGTAGTTCTACCTGCCGGAGGTCATGACGGAGATGTGAGTAACACCTTCTAGTGTAGTTCTACCTACTAGAGGCCATGACGGAGATGTGAGTAACACCTTCTAGTGTAGTTCTACCTGCCAGAGGCCATGACGGAGATGTGAGTAACACCTTCTAGTGTAGTTCTACCTGCTAGAGGCCATGACGGAGATGTGAGTAACACCTTCTAGTGTAGTTCTACCTGCCAGAGGCCATGACGGAGATGTGAGTAACACCTTCTAGTGTAGTTCTACCTGCTAGAGGCCATGACGGAGATGTGAGTAACACCTTCTAGTGTAGTTCTACCTGCCAGAGGTCATGACGGAGATGTGAGTAACACCTTCTAGTGTAGTTCTACCTGCCAGAGGCCATGACGGAGATGTGAGTAACACCTTCTAGTGTAGTTCTACCTGCCAGAGGTCATGACGGAGATGTGAGTAACACCTTCTAGTGTAGTTCTACCTGCCAGAGGCCATGACGGAGATGTGAGTAACACCTTCTAGTGTAGTTCTACCTGCCAGAGGCCATGACGGAGATGTGAGTAACACCTTCTAGTGTAGTTCTACCTACTAGAGGTCATGACGGAGATGTGAGTAACACCTTCTAGTGTAGTTCTACCTGCCAGAGGCCATGACGGAGATGTGAGTAACACCTTCTAGTGTAGTTCTACCTGCCAGAGGCCATGACGGAGATGTGAGTAACACCTTCTAGTGTAGTTCTACCTGCCAGAGGCCATGACGGAGATGTGAGTAACACCTTCTAGTGTAGTTCTACCTGCCAGAGGTCATGACGGAGATGTGAGTAACACCTTCTAGTGTAGTTCTACCTACTAGAGGCCATGACGGAGATGTGAGTAACACCTTCTAGTGTAGTTCTACCTACTAGAGGCCATGACGGAGATGTGAGTAACACCTTCTAGTGTAGTTCTACCTGCCAGAGGTCATGACGGAGATGTGAGTAACACCTTCTAGTGTAGTTCTACCTGCCAGAGGCCATGACGGAGATGTGAGTAACACCTTCTAGTGTAGTTCTACCTGCCAGAGGTCATGACGGAGATGTGAGTAACACCTTCTAGTGTAGTTCTACCTGCCAGAGGCCATGACGGAGATGTGAGTAACACCTTCTAGTGTAGTTCTACCTGCCAGAGGTCATGACGGAGATGTGAGTAACACCTTCTAGTGTAGTTCTACCTGCCAGAGGTCATGACGGAGATGTGAGTAACACCTTCTAGTGTAGTTCTACCTACTAGAGGCCATGACGGAGATGTGAGTAACACCTTCTAGTGTAGTTCTACCTGCCAGAGGCCATGACGGAGATGTGAGTAACACCTTCTAGTGTAGTTCTACCTACTAGAGGCCATGACGGAGATGTGAGTAACACCTTCTAGTGTAGTTCTACCTACTAGAGGTCATGACGGAGATGTGAGTAACACCTTCTAGTGTAGTTCTACCTGCCAGAGGCCATGACGGAGATGTGAGTAACACCTTCTAGTGTAGTTCTACCTACCAGAGGCCATGACGGAGATGTGAGTAACACCTTCTAGTGTAGTTCTACCTGCCAGAGGCCATGACGGAGATGTGAGTAACACCTTCTAGTGTAGTTCTACCTGCCAGAGGCCATGACGGAGATGTGAGTAACACCTTCTAGTGTAGTTCTACCTGCCAGAGGTCATGACGGAGATGTGAGTAACACCTTCTAGTGTAGTTCTACCTACTAGAGGTCATGATGGAGATGTGAGTAACACCTTCTAGTGTAGTTCTACCTGCCAGAGGCCATGACGGAGATGTGAGTAACACCTTCTAGTGTAGTTCTACCTGCCAGAGGCCATGACAGAGATGTGAGTAACACCTTCTAGTGTAGTTCTACCTGCCAGAGGCCATGACGGAGATGTGAGTAACACCTTCTAGTGTAGTTCTACCTGCCAGAGGTCATGACGGAGATGTGAGTAACACCTTCTAGTGTAGTTCTACCTGCCAGAGGCCATGACGGAGATGTGAGTAACACCTTCTAGTGTAGTTCTACCTGCCAGAGGCCATGACAGAGATGTGAGTAACACCTTCTAGTGTAGTTCTACCTACTAGAGGTCATGACGGAGATGTGAGTAACACCTTCTAGTGTAGTTCTACCTGCCAGAGGTCATGACGGAGATGTGAGTAACACCTTCTAGTGTAGTTCTACCTGCCAGAGGCCATGATGGAGATGTGAGTAACACCTTCTAGTGTAGTTCTACCTGCCAGAGGCCATGACGGAGATGTGAGTAACACCTTCTAGTGTAGTTCTACCTGCCAGAGGTCATGACGGAGATGTGAGTAACACCTTCTAGTGTAGTTCTACCTGCCAGAGGCCATGATGGAGATGTGAGTAACACCTTCTAGTGTAGTTCTACCTGCCAGAGGCCATGACGGAGATGTGAGTAACACCTTCTAGTGTAGTTCTACCTGCCAGAGGCCATGACGGAGGTGTGAGTAACACCTTCTAGTGTAGTTCTACCTGCCAGAGGCCATGACGGAGATGTGAGTAACACATTCTAGTGTAGTTCTACCTGCCAGAGGCCATGACGGAGATGTGAGTAACACCTTCTAGTGTAGTTCTACCTGCCAGAGGTCATGACGGAGATGTGAGTAACACCTTCTAGTGTAGTTCTACCTGCCAGAGGCCATGACGGAGATGTGAGTAACACCTTCTAGTGTAGTTCTACCTGCTAGAGGCCATGACGGAGATGTGAGTAACACCTTCTAGTGTAGTTCTACCTGCCAGAGGCCATGACGGAGATGTGAGTAACACCTTCTAGTGTAGTTCTACCTACTAGAGGTCATGACGGAGATGTGAGTAACACCTTCTAGTGTAGTTCTACCTGCCAGAGGTCATGACGGAGATGTGAGTAACACCTTCTAGTGTAGTTCTACCTGCCAGAGGCCATGACGGAGATGTGAGTAACACCTTCTAGTGTAGTTCTACCTGCCAGAGGCCATGACGGAGATGTGAGTAACACCTTCTAGTGTAGTTCTACCTACTAGAGGTCATGACGGAGATGTGAGTAACACCTTCTAGTGTAGTTCTACCTGCCAGAGGTCATGACGGAGATGTGAGTAACACCTTTTAGTGTAGTTCTACCTACTAGAGGTCATGACGGAGATGTGAGTAACACCTTCTAGTGTAGTTCTACCTGCCAGAGGCCATGACGGAGATGTGAGTAACACCTTCTAGTGTAGTTCTACCTGCTAGAGGCCATGACGGAGATGTGAGTAACACCTTCTAGTGTAGTTCTACCTGCCAGAGGCCATGACGGAGATGTGAGTAACACCTTCTAGTGTAGTTCTACCTGCTAGAGGCCATGACGGAGATGTGAGTAACACCTTCTAGTGTAGTTCTACCTGCCAGAGGCCATGACGGAGATGTGAGTAACACCTTCTAGTGTAGTTCTACCTGCCAGAGGTCATGACGGAGATGTGAGTAACACCTTCTAGTGTAGTTCTACCTGCCAGAGGCCATGACGGAGATGTGAGTAACACCTTCTAGTGTAGTTCTACCTACTAGAGGTCATGACGGAGATGTGAGTAACACCTTCTAGTGTAGTTCTACCTACTAGAGGCCATGACGGAGATGTGAGTAACACCTTCTAGTGTAGTTCTACCTGCCAGAGGCCATGACGGAGATGTGAGTAACACCTTCTAGTGTAGTTCTACCTGCCAGAGGCCATGACGGAGATGTGAGTAACACCTTCTAGTGTAGTTCTACCAGCCAGAGGCCATGACGGAGATGTGAGTAACACCTTCTAGTGTAGTTCTACCTGCCAGAGGCCATGACGGAGATGTGAGTAACACCTTCTAGTGTAGTTCTACCTGCCAGAGGTCATGACGGAGATGTGAGTAACACCTTCTAGTGTAGTTCTACCTGCCAGAGGTCATGACGGAGATGTGAGTAACACCTTCTAGTGTAGTTCTACCTGCCAGAGGCCATGACGGAGATGTGAGTAACACCTTCTAGTGTAGTTCTACCTACTAGAGGTCATGACGGAGATGTGAGTAACACCTTCTAGTGTAGTTCTACCTGCCAGAGGCCATGCCGGAGATGTGAGTAACACCTTCTAGTGTAGTTCTACCTGCCAGAAGCCATGACGGAGATGTGAGTAACACCTTCTAGTGTAGTTCTACCTGCCAGAGGCCATGACGGAGATGTGAGTAACACCTTCTAGTGTAGTTCTACCTGCTAGAGGTCATGACGGAGATGTGAGTAACACCTTCTAGTGTAGTTCTACCTGCTAGAGGTCATGACGGAGATGTGAGTAACACCTTCTAGTGTAGTTCTACCTGCCAGAGGCCATGACGGAGATGTGAGTAACACCTTCTAGTGTAGTTCTACCTGCCAGAGGTCATGACGGAGATGTGAGTAACACCTTCTAGTGTAGTTCTACCTGCTAGAGGCCATGACGGAGATGTGAGTAACACCTTCTAGTGTAGTTCTACCTACTAGAGGTCATGACGGAGATGTGAGTAACACCTTCTAGTGTAGTTCTACCTGCCAGAGGTCATGACGGAGATGTGAGTAACACCTTCTAGTGTAGTTCTACCTGCCAGAGGCCATGACGGAGATGTGAGTAACACCTTCTAGTGTAGTTCTACCTGCCAGAGGCCATGACGGAGATGTGAGTAACACCTTCTAGTGTAGTTCTACCTACTAGAGGCCATGACGGAGATGTGAGTAACACCTTCTAGTGTAGTTCTACCTACTAGAGGTCATGACGGAGATGTGAGTAACACCTTCTAGTGTAGTTCTACCTGCCAGAGGCCATGACGGAGATGTGAGTAACACCTTCTAGTGTAGTTCTACCTGCCAGAGGTCATGACGGAGATGTGAGTAACACCTTCTAGTGTAGTTCTACCTGCCAGAGGCCATGACGGAGATGTGAGTAACACCTTCTAGTGTAGTTCTACCTGCTAGAGGCCATGACGGAGATGTGAGTAACACCTTCTAGTGTAGTTCTACCTGCCAGAGGTCATGACGGAGATGTGAGTAACACCTTCTAGTGTAGTTCTACCTGCCAGAGGTCATGACGGAGATGTGAGTAACACCTTCTAGTGTAGTTCTACCTGCCAGAGGCCATGACGGAGATGTGAGTAACACCTTCTAGTGTAGTTCTACCTGCCAGAGGCCATGACGGAGATGTGAGTAACACCTTCTAGTGTAGTTCTACCTGCCAGAGGCCATGACGGAGATGTGAGTAACACCTTCTAGTGTAGTTCTACCTGCCAGAGGCCATGACGGAGATGTGAGTAACACCTTCTAGTGTAGTTCTACCTACTAGAGGCCATGACGGAGATGTGAGTAACACCTTCTAGTGTAGTTCTACCTGCCAGAGGCCATGACGGAGATGTGAGTAACACCTTCTAGTGTAGTTCTACCTACTAGAGGCCATGACGGAGATGTGAGTAACACCTTCTAGTGTAGTTCTACCTGCCAGAGGTCATGACGGAGATGTGAGTAACACCTTCTAGTGTAGTTCTACCTGCCAGAGGTCATGACGGAGATGTGAGTAACACCTTCTAGTGTAGTTCTACCTACTTGAGGCCATGACGGAGATGTGAGTAACACCTTCTAGTGTAGTTCTACCTACTAGAGGCCATGACGGAGATGTGAGTAACACCTTCTAGTGTAGTTCTACCTGCCAGAGGTCATGACGGAGATGTGAGTAACACCTTCTAGTGTAGTTCTACCTACTTGAGGCCATGACGGAGATGTGAGTAACACCTTCTAGTGTAGTTCTACCTACTAGAGGCCATGACGGAGATGTGAGTAACACCTTCTAGTGTAGTTCTACCTGCCAGAGGCCATGACGGAGATGTGAGTAACACCTTCTAGTGTAGTTCTACCTACTAGAGGCCATGACGGAGATGTGAGTAACACCTTCTAGTGTAGTTCTACCTACTAGAGGCCATGACGGAGATGTGAGTAACACCTTCTAGTGTAGTTCTACCTGCCAGAGGCCATGACGGAGATGTGAGTAACACCTTCTAGTGTAGTTCTACCTACTAGAGGTCATGACGGAGATGTGAGTAACACCTTCTAGTTTAGTTCTACCTACTAGAGGTCATGACGGAGATGTGAGTAACACCTTCTAGTGTAGTTCTACCTGCCAGAGGCCATGACGGAGATGTGAGTAACACCTTCTAGTGTAGTTCTACCTGCCAGAGGTCATGACGGAGATGTGAGTAACACCTTCTAGTGTAGTTCTACCTGCCAGAGGTCATGACGGAGATGTGAGTAACACCTTCTAGTGTAGTTCTACCTGCCAGAGGCCATGACGGAGATGTGAGTAACACCTTCTAGTGTAGTTCTACCTGCCAGAGGTCATGACGGAGATGTGAGTAACACCTTCTAGTGTAGTTCTCCCTGCCAGAGGCCATGACGGAGATGTGAGTAACACCTTCTAGTGTAGTTCTACCTGCCAGAGGTCATGACGGAGATGTGAGTAACACCTTCTAGTGTAGTTCTACCTGCCAGAGGCCATGACGGAGATGTGAGTAACACCTTCTAGTGTAGTTCTACCTGCCAGAGGCCATGACGGAGATGTGAGTAACACCTTCTAGTGTAGTTCTACCTGCCAGAGGCCATGACGGAGATGTGAGTATGTAAATAAAATTGCATTTATCTATAGTCCTAATTCTGTCACTGTTTGATGTCACAAAGAAGGGTGTATCCGAAAGCTGTCTACAACATTTGTAACAGGTGATGAAAAATTCAACAAATAATTAACTGTATTAGACATTTGTTAATGAAGAATAGGCTTCACTTTAGATTAGGGCACACAATAGCATCTGCAAATGATTTATAGGTGTTTTATGAATGTCTTAAAGAATAATTTGTCAAACATGAAAAGACATGTCTGGTAATTGCTTCGTGTGTATTCATAAAAGTCCACAAATAAACAAACTATTAGACATTTGTTAATGATGAATAGGCTTCACTTTAGATTAGGGCACACAATAGCATCTGCAAATGATTTATAGATGTTTTATGAATGTCTTAACAAATTGTTGAACATGAACAAATAAATGGAGGTACAGTAGCTATAGTTGTTTTTTCATATCCATTTTTCAAAGCAAATGTGTTACTACACATTAAACAACCTTATTTAATGATGGACAAATCAAGTACAAACAACGTTGATAATGAGTTATAAATAATGTAGAACTAATTTGTAAATGTTATACAAATATAGTTATAAATGATTTAATAATAATTTTACGAATGTATATAATGGTTTGTTCATGATTAGTTCATTATCTACAAATACCTTATAAAGGTCTTATAACTGAGTGTTATTATAAAGTGTTACCATGTGTGTAACAATATAACAGATGATGTGTATAATAATATAACAATATAACACATTATGTGTATAACAATATAACAATATAACACATTATGTGTATAACAATATAACACATTATGTGTATAACGATATAACACATTATGTGTATAACAATATAACACATTATGTGTATAACAATATAACACATTATGTGTATAACAATATAACACATTATGTGAGTCAGGCTGTGGTCAGAAGGTCACAGGGTGAGAACATTACAGTGAGCAGTATAACAGTACAACAGCCTGTGGACAGGGAGCATGTTATTGTGTGGGTTTGGCAGATCTCTGTGTGGCGGTGTTCGGGTAGCGGTCACCTTGAGCCCAAGAGTAGAACACAGGGGAGAGGAGAATAAGGCGCTCTAGCTTGTTTAATTGTTAGATACCAAGCAGACAGGGTAAAATGATCAGAATGTGCGACAGGTGCGAGCAGGGTCACTCTCGTGATTCTCAGGAACGTCCTGGCTGGCGGTGTCTCGTGAAAACAGCGTAGACCGGGCGGTAGGCGATCCTGGGCACAGGGGCACAGGGTTAGGACAAGGCAGGGATACAGATAGAACAGTAGACAGGTCACGTCCTCGTACCTATAGGTAGGTGTAGCAACACTCGGACAGGGAGTGGCAGGAAACACAGGTCTCATATCAGGGCTGGTGACGACCTGACGAGTCTCAGGTGTGTAGACCGATCCTGGGTGACAGCGTGTGGAAGCAGCGACAGGAAGCTGCCCATATAAGGGCGTGGAAGCAGCAGGTGAGAGAGAGGTCCTGGCTGTGATAGGGTTAGGGTTAAGGCCTGTGTGATAGGGTTA
>NW_028174245.1:0-7500 GCF_963971535.1 Notolepis coatsorum
TCTCTCTCCTCCTCTCTCTCTGTCCTCCTCTCTCTCTCTCCTCCTCTCTCTCTCTGTCCTCCTCTCTCTCTGTCCTCCTCTCTTTCTGTCCTCCTCTCTCTATGTCCTCCTCTCTCTCTGTCCTCCTCTCTCTCTCCTCCTCTCTCTTTCTGTCCCCCTCTCTCTCTGTCCTCCTCTCTCTCTGTCCTCCTCTCTCTGTCCTCCTCTCTCTCTGTCCTCCTCTCTGTCCTCCACCTCTCTGTCCTCCTCTCTCTCTCCTCCTCTCTCTTTCTGTCCTCCTCTCTCTCTGTCCTCCTCTGTCTGTCCTCCTCTCTGTCCTCCACCTCTCTGTCCTCCTCTTTCTCTCCTCCTCTCTCTTTCTGTCCTCCTCTCTCTCTGTCCTCCTCTCTCTGTCCTCCACCTCTCTGTCCTCCTCTCTCTGTCCTCCTCTCTCTCTCCTCCTCTCTCTCTGTCCTCCTCTCTCTCAAGTCAAGTCAAGTCAAGAGTTTTATTTGTCACGGCATACAAGTATACAATGAAATGCGGGTGGTCTTGCCCGCAACGATGTGCAATACAGTGGTACAACATATAATAGAATCCAATAAAAACAACATTGTGCAATAACAGGTAACAGGTAACATGGTGTGACATCTCGGTATCTGTACATAGTTATTTACAGAGCATATCGGACATGCTAGGTAGCTTTGGTAGTGCAATACACTGTTACTGTTGCTATACTAATTTAAAGTGGCCTTTCCTTTTGGCAATAAGTGTGGGTGAGTGCGGCATGAGTGTGTGCCCGCTCATGTTAAAGTGTTAAAGTGGCTGCTGGTGCACAGCGTGCGTGTCGTGTGTGTGCTCATGTGTGCTTGTGTGTGGATAGTTCAGTGTTCTGTGGCACTCAATGTTCATTGTTCAAGGCTCTGATGGCCTGGGGTAAGAAGCTGAGCCTAAGCCTCTCTGTCCTAGTAGCTGGGGTTCGCAGGCGTCTGCCTGACCTCAGCAGCTGGAACAGGCTGTTATTGGGGTGGTGGGGGTCTTTCATTATTCTGCAGGCTCTGGATATGCACCTCTTGTTGTATAGAACCTGCAGGGGAGGTAGTGCAATACCCGTGGTACGCTCGGCTGAGCGCACCACTCTCTGTAGGGCCTTCTTGTCCTGTGCTGTGCTGTTTCCATACCAGGCAGTGATGTTTCCGGTCAAGATGCTCTCTACAGCTCCTGAGTAGAAGGACTGGAGTATCTTCCCCGATACTCTGAACTTCCTTAACTGTCTCAGGTGGTAGAGGCGCTGCTTCGCCTTCTTTACTACTGTGTCTATGTGTGTTGACCATGTCAGATCCTCTGAGATGTGGACCCCCAGGTACTTAAAGCTGCTCACCCTGTCCACGGTAGCCCCGTTTATCCTCAGTGGTGTGTGTGTCTCCTGCTGTCCTCTCCTATAATCCACGATCAGCTCCTTGGTTTTACCAATGTTCAGGAGCAGGCTGTTGTCCTGGCACCAGCGTTCCAGTACCTCAACCTCCTCCCGGTAGGCCTTCTCGTCGTTGTCCGAGATCAGCCCCACCACCACCGTGTCGTCTGCGAACTTTTCAAGATTCAAGATTCAAGATTCAAGAGTTTTAATTGTCACGGCATACAGGTATACAATGAAATGCGGCTGGTCTTGCCCGCGACGATGTGCAATACAGTGGTACAACATATAATAGAATCCAATAAAAATACAGTGGTACAACATATTAATAGAATCCAATAAAACAGTGCAATAAACAGGTACATGGTGTGCCATCTCGGTATCTGTACATTAGTATTTACAGAGCATATAGGACATGCTAGTTAGCTTTAGTAGTGCAATACACTGTTCCTGATGTTATACTACTTTAAGTGGCCTTTCCTCTGGCCATAAGTGTGCGTGTGTGCGTCATGAGTGTTAAAGTGGCTGCTAGTGTGTGAGCGTGCTCAGCGTGCGTGTCGTGTATGTACTTGTGTGTGGATAGTTCAGTTTCTGTGTCTCTCAATGTTCATTGTTCAAGGCTCTGATGGCCTGGGGGAAGAAGCTTAGCCTAAGCCTCTCCGTCTTAGTCTCTAGAATTCGCAGGCGTCTGCCTGACCTCAGCAGCTGGAACAGGCTGTTATTGGGGTGGTGGGGGTCTTTCATTATCCTGCAGGCTCTGGATTTGCACCTCTTGTTGTATAGAGCCTGCAGGGGAGGTAGCGCAATACCCGTGGTACGCTCGGCTGAGCGCACCACTCTCTGTAGGGCCTTCTTGTCCTGTGCCGTGCTGTTCCCATACCAGGCAGTGATGTTTCCGGTCAAGATGCTCTCTACAGCTCCTGAGTAGAAGGACTGGAGTATCTTCCCCGATACTCTGAACTTCCTTAACTGTCTCAGGTGGTAGAGGCGCTGCTTCGCTTTCTTTACTACTGTGTTTATGTGTGTTGACCATGTCAGGTCCTCTGAGATGTGGACCCCCAGGTACTTGAAGCTGCTCACCCTGTCCACGGTAGCCCCGTTAATCCTCAGTGGTGTGTGTGTCTCCCGCTGTCCTCTCCTATAATCCACGATCAGCTCCTTGGTTTTACCAATGTTCAGGAGCAGGCTGTTGTCCTGGCACCAACGTTCCAGTACCTCAACCTCCTCCCGGTAGGCCTTCTCGTCGTTGTCCGAGATCAGCCCCACCACCACCGTGTCGTCGGCGAACTTCACAATGGAGTTGGAGCTGAACTTGGCCACACAGTCGTGTGTGTAGAGTGAGTACAGCAGGGGGCTTAGAACACAGCCCTGGGGGGACCCGATGCTCAGGGTGATGGTGTTGGAGGTCTGACCCCCCACCCTGACCGCCTGGGGTCTTTCACTCAGAAAGTCCAGTACCCAGGCGCTCAGGGCGGAGCTCAGGCCTAGCTCGATCAGCTTGTCCACCAGTCTGGTGGGGACTATGGTGTTGAACGCTGAGCTGTAGTCAATGAACAACAGTCTCACATAGCCCCCCTTCTGACGGTCAAGGTGGGAGAGAGTGCTGTGCAGTACCTGGGAGACCGCGTCATCAGTGGACCTGTTTGTCCTGTATGCAAATTGCATAGGGTCCATATCACTGGGGAGAGAGGCACAAATGTGGTCCTTGACCAGCCTCTCGAAACATTTCATGACCACAGAGGTGAGTGCCACCGGTCTGTAATCATTTGGACATGTTGGGGAGGGTTTCTTCGGTACAGGGATGATGGTAGACATCTTGAAGCAGGCAGGGACTACTGACTCCGCCAGGGATTGATTAAATATGGCGGTGAACACCGGGGCAAGCTGGTTTGCACAGGACTTAAGTATGCGTCCTGTTATACCATCTGGGCCTGCAGCCTTCCTGGTGTTCACCTGCATAAATGCTCTTCTCACACTGTGTTCCGACAACGAGAGAGCGCCCCCGCCCCCCCGCGGTTGCCCCCCCCCCCCTCCACAACAGCCGGTGCGCCAGTGACGTCACTAGCCAGAGGGCTAGCGGCGACACTGTCTACACCAAACCGAGCGTAGAAGGAGTTGAGTTTGTCCGCTAGAGAGGCGTCGTCGCTCCCCATTGAGGGGGCGCTGACTTTGTAGTCAGTTATTGTCTTCAGTCCCCTCCACAAGCCTCTTGTGTCGTTTTGTGCCATTTGTGTCTCCAGTTTCTCAGCATATGTCCTCTTAGCAAGTTTAACAGCCTTGCGTAGAGTGTAGACTGAAGCCTTGTATTCTTCCATATTTCCTGACTCTCTGCCCAGGTTATAAGCCGTGGTGCGTGAGTTTAGGGCTGTTCTTATAGTGCTGTCCACCCAAGGTTTCTGGTTTGGGAAAACCCGCGCCGTCTTTGTGAGGACAATGCCGTCTGCCACTGTAGTTATGTAGCTTACAACGGTATCAGCATACTCGCTGACGTCACTGGCGCTTCCTTCAAACATGTCCCAGTCTGTATCCTTGAACGCGTCACGGAGCTCGGCCTCTGATTCGTCAGACCACTTTTTTGTCTCACGTGACACGACGACTTCGCGTGATCTCTGTTTGTATGCTGGGATTAAAAATATGGAGTCGTGATCGCTCGCGCTTACAGAGCCCATCAGTGGCGGAGCCGCTACAGCCTTGTAGGCAGCTCTGAACGGGGTGTAGCAGTGGTCGAGTGTGTTCCCCCCTCTTGTGGAGCAGGCGATGTGCTGAAAAAAGGTCGGCATCACTTTTTTCAGGTTTGCCTGGTTGAAATCACCAGTCACTATCGTCGCGGCTTCCGGGTGCTTGATCTGCTGTTTGTTGATGTGGTCGTGTAATTCCCCCAGCGCTTTGCCGGTATTTGCCTGTGGATGAATATACACAACGGATATAATGACCGCGGTAAATTCACGGGGTAGGTGGTACGGCCTGCACAGGATTTGGAGATGTTCCATATCTGGGGAGCATGAACTTGAGAGGACATGTACTTCCTTGGGATTAACCCAGAGATTGTTCGTGAGGATGCAGACCCCACCTCCGACGCTCTTCCCAGAGGATGCCGTGCGATCTGCTCTCAGGACGGTGAAATTGTCCGATGGAGAGACGCTGTTGTCCGGCGTCGCTGGCTTGAGCCATGTCTCAGTGAAACACATGATATTAACGTCTCTCATCTCCCGTTGGAATCGGACCCTCGCTCTTCACTATGGAGTTGGAGCTGAACTTGGCCACACAATCGTGTGTGTAGAGTGAGTACAGCAGGGGGCTCAGAACACAGCCCTGGGGGGACCCGATGCTCAGGGTGATGGTGTTGGAGGTCTGACCCCCACCCTGACCGCCTGGGGTCTTTCGCTCAGAAAGTCCAGTACCCAGGCGCTCAGGGCGGAGCTCAGACCCAGCTCGATCAGCTTGTCCACCAGTCTGGTGGGGACTATGGTGTTGAACACTGAGCTGTAGTCAATGAACAACAGTCTCACATAGCCCCCCTTCTGACGGTCAAGGTGAGAGAGGGTGCTGTGCAGTACCTGGGAGACCGCGTCGTCAGTGGACCTGTTTGTCCTGTATGCAAATTGCATAGGGTCCATATCACTGGGGAGGGAGGCACAAATGTGGTCCTTGACCAGCCTCTCGAAACATTTCATGACCACGGAGGTGAGTGCCACCGGTCTGTAGTCATTTGGACATGTTGGGGAGGGTTTCTTCGGTACAGGGATGATGGTAGACATCTTGAAGCAGGCAGGGACCACTGACTCCGCCAGGGATTGATTAAATATGGCGGTGAACACCGGGGCTAGCTGGTTGGCACAGGACTTAAGTATGCGTCCTGTTATACCATCTGGGCCAGCAGCCTTCCTGGTGTTTGGTGTTCACCTGCATAAATGCTCTTCTCACACTGTGTTCCGACAACGAGAGAGCGTCCCCGCCTCCCCGCGGTTGCCCCCCCCCCCCCCCTCCACAACAGCCGGCGCGCCAGTGACGTCACTAGCCGGGGAGCTAGCAGCGCCACTGTCTACACCAAACCGAGCGTAGAAAGAGTTGAGCTTGTCCGCGAGGGAGGCGTCGTTGCTCCCCATTGAGGGGGCGCTGACTTTGTAGTCAGTTATTGTCTTCAGTCCCCGCCATAAGCCTCTCTGTCCTCCTCTCTCTCTCTGTCCTCCTCTCTCTGTCCTCCTCTCTCTCTGTCCTCCTCTCTCTCTCTCTCTCTCCTCCTCTCTCTCTGTCCTCCTCTCTCTCTGTCCTCCTCTCTCTCTGTCCTCCTCTCTCTCTGTCCTCTCTCTCTGTCCTCCTCTCTCTCTGTCCTCCTTTCTCTCTGTCCTCCTCTCTCTCCTCCACCTCTCTCTCCTCCACCTCTCTCTGTCCTCCTCTCTCTCTGTCCTCCTCTCTCTCTCCTCCTCTCTCTCTGTCCTCCTCTCTCTCTGACCTCCACCGCTCTGTTCTCCTCTCTCTCTGTCCTCCAAATTTTGGCCAATCAAAGTGGACCATACAAATCATTAGTCGGGGAGACAGGCCTATAGTAAGTAGTAAACACTGTCACTAGTAAACGCCGTCTCCTCAGCCCTGTGGCAGGTGTCTCACTTCAGAGCCCTTCACCACGTGGGATTTATCTACTTGAGCAGAAACAGCTTGAGCGGCCGTTGGCTCCTGATGAGTTTCCTGTTCCGCGGCCGAGGCGGAGAGAGAGGGAGAGATAGAGAGAGAGAGAGGGAGAGAGGGAGCCGAGGCGGAGAGAGGGAGAGAGAGAGAGAGAGGGAGAGAGAGAGCGCGGCGCAAGCATCCCATAATAATCCCTGAAAAACAAAGCGCTGCCGTTGTTGCAAAATGCATCGAGACGGAGACAGAGACACATTTTGTGCCACGTTTTCATTTGGCTCTCGCCGCTCTGGGGACAGTTGTACCGAACGTGTCACGGTTGTAGGTATTGTATTACTTTTTTTTTTATGGTTTATTTTTTGGCGTTTATCGCTTTTTCACGGTCAGACGTGACCGACGGATGAGGAGAGGATGAGCGGGAGAAGAGGCAGGGAAGATATGCGATAAGTACTTGCTTGCCTGGGTAAATAAAGGTTAAATAAATGTAAAACAAGAAAAGAAAAGAAAAAAGATAATTTTTTTTAAACCGATACCGATCATTTCCGATATCACATTTGAATGCCAATATCGGCCGATAATATCGGACATCCCTAATATTTCCTGTTGCAGAGTTTGGGACTACAATGGACGAGATGTTCCCCAGCAACACAGTGGAATTGAAAAAGGGCCTCGATGTGAGGTCGGCTGCACGATGTGAGGTCGGCTGCACGATGTGAGGTCGGCTGCACGATGTGAGGTCGGCTGCACGATGTGAGGTCGGCTGCACGATGTGAGGTCGGCTGCACGATGTGAGGTCGGCTGCAGAGCTGCTGACAATTCTTCCAAAAGGGGTAAACAGTGTTTATTCAAAGGTGTGGAGTTACGCTCTAGTTACGCTCTAGTTACGCTCTAGTTACGCTCTAGTTATGTTAAACTATCCATCCATCCATCTATCTGCATACCTCCACACATACCCACTGCCGTGCCACATGACTGCCCCTCTCCGTCCCCTCGGCCCTGCTGTCAGGTAGCTGTGTGTTGGTCGAGTGAGGCATGTGGTGATAATCTTCACCCTGAAGACCCGCTCTCTGTTGTTGACAGTTGTCCTCCCCACGTGACCCCCACATGACCCCTGCAGGAGCTGGCAGCCTGGTGACCTCACGGTGAGGGCCTGCTGCCTGGTGACCCACAGTACCGACACTGTCACGCTGAGCAGGCCGGGCCCAAATGCAGACAGGGAGGTGAGGCTTTCAGTCCAGGGGTATTTAACACACGAAACAAGGGATAAACGTGACATAAACACGAACTCTAACTAACAAGGGGAACACTTACTGACATTTTTTTTTTTTTTCAAATGTAGCAAAAGAGTAAAGGCCCTAATCCTGTCAAAACTGCAGTCATAGTGTATATTTTCAACAATGCCTTTGTTTACCAATAGGTAAGTGATAAGTGTTATTAATGAAATATCAGTTTAGGGATTGTATTCAATAGCTAGCGGATTTCGA
>NW_028174245.1:10000-15000 GCF_963971535.1 Notolepis coatsorum
GGTAGGTGCGCAACAATTACCATAGCTCAGCGTATGTACGCTGTCTCTAGGTGTAGGCGAGACTCAGGTGCGTAAAAACCTGATTATGATCATGTCTCCACCACAACCACAGGCCGAGCTGTGAGTGAGTCACGCGAAGGGGAGCATTATGGCAGGAGACTTATTTGACAAAAAACAATGGAGGCACGGCGGAAGTTGCCATTTTTCTAAGTAAAATACCCCGAAGACTCTGTATTCCTTCGTTGCGGCCCGGTACCAAACGATCCACGGCCAGGTACCGGTACGCGACCCGATGGTTGGGGACCTCTGCTATAGGGCCCTCTCTCTATACTCCGTTATGCGCACGCTCACAGACTTGCGGAGCGCGTACTGGAGTAGATTATTCAATGCGACTGCCAGCCAGCTTTTGTGCGACGGATAAATTAATACACGTTGAGGGAGAGAAGATCGTCTCACCAATTCAGATACAAACAGTTCCAAAGATATTAATGTTTCTCTGCATATTTTCACACCGCGGCCTGACACTATTATTGACCACTGAGCAGTTCTGCAGTTCCTTGTGTTTCTGAAGGACATTTTGATGTTGCAGTTGTGGAACAAATTGGAGATCACTTCTCCGTCACGTTTATGGACTTCCTTGAATCTGCACGTCTTCCTTCTCTTGTATTGAGAACACATTGAATGAATGAATTTATTCACACACACACACACACGATACATTACATGTAAGTATCCTCATGTGATATAACAATGTCGCAATTGTGTGCATGTGCCAGGTCTCCCAAGAAGCTATTTAAAGCTTTTGGAGGAGGAGCCTGAACACAGATACAAACAGAATATAAACAACAAAACAATAACAAAAAACAAAACAAAACAATACAACGTGGGTAGGTTTACACACCTACCTACTAACTGACATATAACAGAGATACATAATACAGACAATTGTATTCCTAAGTTATCATTTTAATTAGAGATATGATTTTAGCAGTTCCTCTTTCAGTGATTTTTTAAAGGTTTTAAAGGTTTTAGTCATTTTCAGATTTTCGTCAAGCTTGTTCCAGATCAGTGGACCCCTGCATGCTAGCTTAGGCTGGCACAGTTGAGCCTTCTCCTCTTGCCAAATATAAGATGCTTGTTTCTTGTGTTGTGGATGTGCAGTGGTTGAGAACACATTGAGAACACATTGAGAACACGTTGAGAACACATTGAGAACACGTTGAGAACACATTGAGAACACATTGAGAACACATTGAGAACACATTGCACCCAGGAGTAACACACTGCCACACACTGGGCAGTACATTAGGCAGGAGGCAGTGTTCCTGGCTCTAAAGAGCACGGCGTAATTGATTAATTAAAGTTAATGTATTGCATACAATGGGCAATAATTCTGAACAGCTTGTTGTGGCTTGTTAATCTGGAAGCATTCAGTAACCCTGATGGTCCCACAGCACCTCGATACCTTCAGCCTGCCAGGTCCATACAGACTGCAAGGTCCATACAGGCTGGACCAAGCCCATTTTATGCCCACAATAAGTCCCTGTGATGTGACTCTAATTCATGCATCCTACATTTTCAAAGGCTACAAATCATTGAATGCGATGTTTCTCTAAAAACAACAGCTTGTTAAGACCAATCCTCACCTTGGAGACTTGATCATTTCAAACAATTCCTACAAGAAAGCAACAATGTAGCAAGATCTCGATGCAGCAATTATGCAGAAAAGGTTCAAATAGGAGGGAAGTGAGGATTGATTGATTGATTGATTGATTGCAAACTTTATTAACAGATTGCAGAATGGGTACAATACTGTACGGCTCAATACACACAATTGTTAAGGGGATGCAGACCAGAGAGAGACTTTCGTCTTATTTACATCAGGGTCCCCCATTTTAATAAAGATCCCCATTTTCAATTCATCATGACATTTATGACACACACGACATACAGATATACATTACTGTGTGTCACTAGGAGGGATATGAGGACTGTGTGTAACTAGGAGGGATATGAGGACTGTGTGTCACTAGGAGGGATATGAGGACTGTGTGTAACTAGGAGGGATATGAGGACTGTGTGTAACTAGGAGGGATATGAGGACTGTGTGTCACTAGGAGAGATATGAGGACGGTGTGTAACTAGGAGGGATATGAGGACTGTGTGTAACTAGGAGGTATATGAGGACTGTGTGTCACTAGGAGGGATATGAGGACTGTGTGTAACTAGGAGAGATATGAGGACTGTGTGTAACTAGGAGAGATATGAGGACTGTGTGTCACTAGGAGGGATATGAGGACTGTGTGTAACTAGGAGGGATATGAGGACTGTGTGTAACTAGGAGAGATATGAGGACTGTGTGTAACTAGGAGGGATATGAGGACTGTGTGTAACTAGGAGGGATATGAGGACTGTGTGTAACTAGGAGGGATATGAGGACTGTGTGTAACTAGGAGGGATATGAGGACTGTGTGTCACTAGGAGGGATATGAGGACTGTGTGTAACTAGGAGGGATATGAGGACTGTGTGTAACTAGGAGGGATATGAGGACTGTGTGTAACTAGGAGGGATATGAGGACTGTGTGTAACTAGGAGAGATATGAGGACTGTGTGTAACTAGGAGAGATATGAGGACTGTGTGTAACTAGGAGGGATATAAGGACTGTGTGTAACTAGGAGGGATATGAGGACTGTGTGTCACTAGGAGGGATATGAGGACTGTGTGTAACTAGGAGAGATATGAGGACTGTGTGTAACTAGGAGAGATATGAGGACTGTGTGTAACTAGGAGGGATATGAGGACTGTGTGTAACTAGGAGGGATATGAGGACTGTGTGTAACTAGGAGGGATATGAGGACTGTGTGTAACTAGGAGGGATATGAGGACTGTGTGTAACTAGGAGAGATATGAGGACTGTGTGTAACTAGGAGGGATATGAGGACTGTGTGTCACTAGGAGGGATATGAGGACTGTGTGTCACTAGTAGGGATATGAGGACTGTGTGTAACTAGGAGGGATATGAGGACTGTGTGTAACTAGGAGGGATATGAGGACTGTGTGTCACTAGGATAGATATGAGGACTGTGTCACTAGGAGGGATATGAGGACTGTGTGTAACTAGGAGGGATATGAGGACTGTGTGTAACTAGGAGGGATATGAGGACTGTGTGTAACTAGGAGAGATATGAGGACTGTGTGTAACTAGGAGGGATATGAGGACTGTGTGTCACTAGGAGAGATATGAGGACTGTGTGTAACTAGGAGGGATATGAGGACTGTGTGTCACTAGGAGAGATATGAGGACTGTGTGTAACTAGGAGGGATATGAGGACTGTGTGTAACTAGGGGGATATGAGGACTGTGTGTAAATAGGAGGGATATGAGGACTGTGTGTAACTAGGAGAGATATGAGGACTGTGTGTAACTAGGAGGGATATGAGGACTGTGTGTAACTAGGAGAGATATGAGGACTGTGTGTAACCAGGAGGGATATGAGGACTGTGTGTAACTAGGTGGGATATGAGGACTGTGTGTCACTAGGAGGGATATGAGGACTGTGTGTAACTAGGAGGGATATGAGGACTGTGTGTAACTAGGAGGGATATGAGGACTGTGTGTAACTAGGAGAGATATGAGGACTGTGTGTAACTAGGAGGGATATGAGGACTGTGTGTAACTAGGAGGGATATGAGGACTGTGTGTAACTAGGAGGGATATGAGGACTGTGTGTAACTAGGAGAGATATGAGGACTGTGTGTCACTAGGAGGGATATGAGGACTGTGTGTAACTAGGAGGGATATGAGGACTGTGTGTCACTAGGAGGGATATGAGGACTGTGTGTAACTAGGAGGGATATGAGGACTGTGTGTAACTAGGAGGGATATGAGGACTGTGTGTAACTAGGAGAGATATGAGGACTGTGTGTAACTAGGAGAGATATGAGGACTGTGTGTAACTAGGAGGGATATGAGGACTGTGTGTAACTAGGAGGGATATGAGGACTGTGTGTCACTAGGAGGGATATGAGGACTGTGTGTAACTAGGAGAGATATGAGGACTGTGTGTAACTAGGAGAGATATGAGGACTGTGTGTCACTAGGAGAGATATGAGGACTGTGTGTCACTAGGAGAGATATGAGGACTGTGTGTAACTAGGAGAGATATGAGGACTGTGTGTAACTAGGAGGGATATGAGGACTGTGTGTAACTAGGGGGGATATGAGGACTGTGTGTAACTAGAAGAGATATGAGGACTGTGTGTAACTAGGAGGGATATGAGGACTGTGTGTAACTAGGAGAGATATGAGGACTGTGTGTCACTAGGAGAGATATGAGGACTGTGTGTCACTAGGAGAGATATGAGGACTGTGTGTAACTAGGAGGGATATGAGGACTGTGTGTAACTAGGAGGGATATGAGGACTGTGTGTAACTAGGAGGGATATGAGGACTGTGTGTAACTAGGAGGGATATGAGGACTGTGTGTAACTAGGAGGTATATGAGGACTGTGTGTAACTAGGAGAGATATGAGGACTGTGTGTCACTAGGAGAGATATGAGGACTGTGTGTCACTAGGAGAGATATGAGGACTGTGTGTAACTAGGAGGGATATGAGGACTGTGTGTAACTAGGAGGGATATGAGGACTGTGTGTAACTAGGAGGGATATGAGGACTGTGTGTAACTAGGAGGGATATGAGGACTGTGTGTGTAATGTTGCCTTGTGTACATTGACAATAAAACGATCTTCTAACCCCCTGAAAAGACCCTTGTTGAGGAGAAACCGCTCAGTATCCCTGAAGACAGCGGCTCACCTCCTCTGTGCGTCTCGTCTGCCCGTCTCACAGGATGAGAACAGTCTAGACTCCCAATTAGACGCTGTACGGCGTGTGAAGGATGTCCTCCTCACCCCCTGAGTCCGGATGACTCTCCTCGTCGGCAGAAAAGCCCTTTAGTGTCAGGCGTGAAGGCCTCTGGTGTAAGTGGAGGCAGAGGTAC
>NW_028174244.1:0-10000 GCF_963971535.1 Notolepis coatsorum
TTCATAATGTCCTTTAAAACAAGCTCGTTGCGAGTCCAGCCGGCAGAGCTGCCGTGGTCCAACAGAGGGGAGGTTACAGCCAGAGCTGCCGTGGTCCAACAGAGGGGAGGTTACAGCCAGAGCTGCCGTGGTCCAACAGAGGGGAGGTTACAGCCAGAGCTGCCGTGGTCCGACAGAGGGGAGGTTACAGCCAGAGCTGCCGTGGTCCAACAGAGGGGAGGTTACAGCCAGAGCTGCCGTGGTCCGACAGAGGGGAGGTTACAGCCAGAGCTGCCGTGGTCCAACAGAGGGGAGGTTACAGCCAGAGCTGCCGTGGTCCGACAGAGGGGAGGTTACAGCCAGAGCTGCCGTGGTCCAACAGAGGGGAGGTTACAGCCAGAGCTGCCGTGGTTCAACAGAGGGGAGGTTACAGCCAGAGCTGCCGTGGTCCAACAGAGGGGAGGTTACAGCCAGAGCTGCCGTGGTCCAACAGAGGGGAGGTTACAGCCAGAGCTGCCGTGGTCCAACAGAGGGGAGGTTACAGCCAGAGCTGCCGTGGTCCAACAGAGGGGAGGTTACAGCCAGAGCTGCCGTGGTCCAACAGAGGGGAGGTTACAGCCAGAGCTGCCGTGGTCCAACAGAGGGGGAGGTTACAGCCAGAGCTGCCGTGGTCCAACAGAGGGGGGGTTACAGCCAGAGCTGCCGTGGTCCAACAGAGGGGAGGTTACAGCCAGAGATGCCGTGGTCCAACAGAGGGGAGGTTACAGCCAGAGCTGCCGTGGTCCAACAGAGGGGAGGTTACAGCCAGAGCTGCCGTGGTCCAACAGAGGGGAGGTTACAGCCAGAGCTGCCGTGGTTCAACAGAGGGGAGGTTACAGCCAGAGCTGCCGTGGTCCAACAGAGGGGGGGTTACAGTCAGAGCTGCCGTGGTCCAACAGAGGGGAGGTTACAGCCAGAGCTGCCGTGGTCCAACAGAGGGGAGGTTACAGCCAGAGCTGCCGTGGTCCGACAGAGGGGAGGTTACAGCCAGAGCTGCCGTGGTCCAACAGAGGGGAGGTTACAGCCAGAGCCACATTCTCACCTCCAATACCCATTCATGCTAATAGTAGGGTAGGGTAGGGAAATAGTAGAGAGACTATAAATATAGGCAATACAATTTGGTCTGAATATATGAATATATGAGAAAAAGAAACAGTGTAAACAATATAATTAACTATACTGCAAGACAAGATACAAGATTCCTTTATTGCCACACCACCAGGTTGGTGGTGTTCGTGATCGGTACAGAGTGTACTATTAACCCTTTCACTGCCACACGACAGAAGGTTAACCCTTTACTATCACACAACCGACGGTGATGCTCCGGATGCGGAGCTAGTGATGCTAATGATGGAGCATCGCCGTCGGTTGTGTGATAGAAGTAAAGGGCTAACCTTCTGTATTGTCACAGTGAAAGGGTTAACCGCCTGTCGTGTGGCAGTGAAAGGCTCTACAGTACATAAGACAAGAACGTGGATACATTTACCCCCCCCCCCCCCTTTCCAGCAATGGATACATAATATAGCACAACATGAGACAATAAATACATAAATAAATGTATATGTATAAATATGAGTCCTCAGCGTCGGCCGATACAGAGTATGGATTACTTGGATTACTATTGACCGACACACACATAGACCATTCGTTTCATATTTGGGGACCAGTACATCCCCATTGGTCCCAGTAGCCAGTGACTCACAGCAGGATCAACTCAGAAACACACCTCTGCACACACACACGCACGCACACACACACACACACACACACGCACGCACGCACACACACACACACACACACACGCGCGCACGCACGCACGCACGCACACACACACACACACACACACACACACACCTACACACACGCACACACACACACACACACAAACGCGCGTATACATTCACAGATGCAAAATCCCATACCCACAGGCATCTCTCTCACACACAGTCACGACACACACACACACACATACATACACACATGCGCGCACACAAAAATATACACAAACACACACTAATCTATTACACCTGCCACCATGTCCAAAAACCTAATTACGTTCCCATCGAGGCAAACGTACAACACCCTAAAAGAGAAGCGTATCTGACACAACTTGTAATGCAACCTAATAATTACACCGCGAGTGTGAGTTCCATTGTAAACACACAGCACTCCCTCTCTCCAGCCCCGGGAAGAGATTAATGGGCAGCGTGTCAGACACTTCAAACAGGAGTTCAGAAAACAAACCGCACAACTGGCATCGAAGACGGCCTCCTTTAGTTAGATTATTATGCTTTTAGCCGAATCTTTGAGTTCGCGGAGGGCTTTCGCGCGCAAGCGCACACACACACACACACACACACACACACACGCACACACACGCACGCACACACACGTATGCACACACACACACAGAATACCTCCATAGCACTAGTTCCCATGCCTGAGCCTGCACTAACCCCCCCCCCCC
Organism: Notolepis coatsorum; assembly: GCF_963971535.1. Lineage (NCBI taxonomy): Eukaryota > Metazoa > Chordata > Actinopteri > Aulopiformes > Paralepididae > Notolepis > Notolepis coatsorum. The sequence goes on from NW_028174244.1 coordinate 2,486, forward strand.
CTTGTCTCCTCTTACCCCTCATCGCCATCTGTGTCGCAGCACTTCGAGGAGCCTGACCTATAGGCTCTCTTCATCTTCTTCACGAATGACCTCCGACACGACCTCCGACCTCTCTGCCCCCCCCCCCACCCCCCGGGTTGTCCCGGCGGAACCCCGACCACTCAGGGCGCCCCCCCCCCCGCTCCGTCACTTATCGCCCGCCAGGAAAAACGCGGGCAGCCCTCGGGGGCTCAGCCTCATGGCACGGGCCGGTCCCGTCTCCCGAGAGCGATGAAGATGGAGTGAGGAAGAGGCCGAAGAGGAGGAGAGGAAGACGTCAAAGTCCCGCGCAGCGTGGGATTCATCCATCAGCGCCCCGTAGGAGGAGGGCGGGAAGGGCTGTCATCCATCTGTCTGTCTGTCGGTCTGTCTGTCTGTCTGTCTGTCTGCCCGGGGGGCTAGACTGTAGTGTGGGAAGCACGGATCATCAAGGAAGAATGTACCACAGATGATGTATAGACTATTATATGCCCTTCAGTTAGATATTGTATTATATAAGAGGATAATCTATCTCGTTTATAGGTGTTGAGAAGTGTGAGAGGTCCACAGGCGTGTTGTTACTAGGGTCGTGTACCGGACTCTGTACTTTTAAGGGTACCCACCGAATTACATCGGTGCCGCCGAGTTTCGATTCACGCTAGATCAACCGGTACCAGATTTGGGTACCTTTACATGTTTAGTATAAGAGTGTAATATTATTAGACAAGACGGAGCCTTTTCCACAAATATATATATATATTACCGTCCCGTCTCTTGGGTCTTTGGATGGCCAGATAATGTTGATATTTATGCGATTTAGTGTGGTGTGTTACAACAATACATATCATAATGTTAAAAAAAACTTTTAAATTTTTTTTTTGAAATTGAGACGTTTCGACTTATTTTTTACAGCTGAAATTGTATTTTTTGTTATTACAGAGAGAGTACTGAAAAAAGGTTACCGTTGGTTACCCATACTGAATTCCAGGGACTGGTAGTCTACTGGTACCGGTATCGGTTCAAATGTGAACGGTACTCAACCTTAGTTGCTACGGACCAAGAGGGGATGCCTGAGAAAGCACCTTGTGCTTTCCTTGAGACGGTGTTTATTAATATATATAGGGCTGACCCCGACTAAGGATTTGGATGGTCGACTATGATTGGCCAAAATTTGCCGTTAGTCGACTATTGGTAAAAAAAAATATATATATATATAGGCCTATATATAATATTTTTAATTTTTTTTTGTATCATTCCATTTGGGCTGTGGGGGGTGCTTAATGTCTGAAGGAGTCGACTGCAGGCTTCTTGTCCTCTGCAAAAGCATGCAATTGGTCCACTGATGGATACATCTTGATATTTTGTCTAGTCTAGTGTGTTCATTAGATGGGTGAAATCCTCTTTCAGTGCCTCTGTGCCTGTTTTCGTAGGCAGTTAGCCTCTGGTATGCGTGCCATTAGCGTTAGCCACGCTTCTAGGCCTCTTTTCTTTTGGAAAGAATGATACATTTTTTTTTAATTATAAATTATAAATGATTTTTCTTTTTTAATATATATGTTCGACTAAGAGGTTGGCCAGTCGACTACGGCTCCTTTCGACCGATTAGTCGACTAATCGACTAATAGGGGGTCAGCCCTAAATATATATATATAATCTTTTGCATAAGGATGTTGCATGTTATTTATTAGTTATGTTATATAATGTTATGTTATATATAAAAGGGGGCAGGATTTCCAACAAAAACAGGCCAAAAGGCACCCCGCCCCTGGAGCAGGGGATACAAAACACGAGACATCGAGACTCTGTCTTCTTGGACGAAAGAATAGATAAGAAACGGTGATATGGTTTCATTTAAACGTGATCTGCACCAGTCCTCCCCAGGTGCCGGGGAGCCAGAGCCGGCCGCTCTGAACCCACGCCGCGCAGCGTCCGTCTGAAGCCCAGACGCGTTACCAAGCTTCTCTCTCATCACAAACAGGAGCGCATGTGGCGGAGGCACCGTCGAGAGAATAAACCACAGAAACACAAGGACGTCTGGAATAAACACTCTGGAATGAACCGTGACGACTTTTCAAATGTAACAAGGGAAATAGTTGGCTGTCGTCACTTCGAGATATCAAACAAAAACAGGCTCTGATGTTTTCCTTGACAAATTCATGATGAAAAAGGAAGCCACGGATAGATACAGTAGAACTATAAATCGTTCGCTCATTAGATCATACAGTACGTGTTGCCCAGAGTAAGCGGAGCAGAGAGAGCCACGCGGTATACTACAAGCTCTGGAACACGGGAGCTCCACAAATCATGTTCAACCCAGATTCGGCTCAAACAAGGGACTAAACACGTTTCGCAATTATGCCACAACAATGTGGAACACCCTACCCACGGCTGTAAAAAAAATTTGAATCCCTAGAGCGGCTACGTGGCGTAGTGGGCAAGGCGCTCGCCACGAATGACGGAGACGCTGGGCTCACCTGTTCGAGCCCAGCACTCCACATTTGCTTTCAGTTTAGCTGGTCGTCCGTACTAATACACATTGGCCGTATTAGGGGGTGGGAAACTGATGGGTGGGGATCGGGCGTTGTGGACAGCGACTCCTACAGGTCGGTTGGTGCGCCTGCGCAGTAGAATCAGGAAGTGTCGGGGGCAGTGTGAGCCTCCCACGCGTTACTCCTCGCCACTGAGAGATCGACTGCTGTTACCTCAAGTACCGGAGGGGACTTGTGCTATGTATGACTTAGTCCACATTGCAGCCGGCTTGTGGGAGGCAAGAAACAGCGTTTGTGACAGGGGAGGGTTGAATTGGATGATACGAAATTGGGATGGGAGAAAATATAGAAAATGGGAGAAAAAGTGGATAAAAAAAAGAAAAAGAGCACCTACGGGTAGCTGCAATTCGAAACTGGCCCCGGTAAATGTCCAACCCCCCCACCACCAATGTACAGTTTCTTCCCCTTCGGATGTGTATATTTTTTATGATCTCTTTTTACTACACAGTTCTGTATATCTGTATGTCTTGTATGTCATAAATGTCCTGATGAGTTGAAAATGGGGGACCCAGATGTAAACAAGATGAAAGTCTTTTTCCGGTCTGCATCCTCTTAGCAGTTGTTTTGCATTGAGCCGTACTGTATTGTACCCATTCTGCAATCTCTGTTAATAAAGTTTTCAATCAATCAATCAATCAATCAATCAATCAATACTACGAGCTCTGGAACACGGACGCTCTCGCGGTGCTGGCATGGCCGGGCGCCGCAGGTGAGTCAGCGAGAGACGCGCGGCCCGCTGGAAAATGAGTTACGTTGGAGACGCCTTCGACATGCAAACAGCTGTCAACCAGACAGGCATACGCTCCCCGATGCCTCAACTAATGCGCTTATGTAACGTTTCAATCTGTCAAGAGAGAGAGAGCAGCCTGGCTGGTGTCCATCGCTCTTCTCACGCTCCTCTCACGCTCCCTCAAACAGCCTAGCGTGAAGCGTGGAATGATGATGACAGGGAGTGCGTGTGCGCGTGTGCGTGTGTGTGTGTGTGCGCGTGCGTGTGGATGTGTATGTGAGGGAGGGGTCATCTCCTTTTCTCTGTCAAGTGAAGTTTGATTGACGCCTGTCAGTAGCAGCGTGAGAGCGGACGCCGGGGAGGGAGCGGAGCGGAGTGAGTTGTCTCGGCTTGTTTCCCTCAAGTGCACTCGCCGCGTCGGCTGTTATGAGTCGAGTAAACTGTTCGGTGTTCAGTTGCTATCGCATGCACTTATCTGTGTTTCATTACACATACGAGTGCATGCTTACCAACTGTTGGCCTGTTTTATTGCAACACTACTATCACCGACATTTGCACTATCAGGTTCATATCAGTCAGTAGTATAGTATAGTAGTAGATTCGACTCAAAACGGGTAGAGCAGCAAGGTTACAAGAGAAAACATATGGTATTTATTAACTACTGTTAACTACCGAATTACCACGGAACCTCCTACTCATCATAATACATACACACAAACATAACTACCTACCTCATACTAGTCTATAGTCATACTGAGGACTCACACCCCCGCCCCCCCCCCCCCCTTTCTCTCTCACACAACGGCATTGGAGATGGATTGGGCCATACACTCCGTAAACCATCCCTGAGCATCGCAAGACAATCTCTCATGGTGGAACCCCCCCCCCCCCCCCCCCCCCCCCCCCAAGGGAAAAGAAAGAGAGGCCGACCACGAAACACCTGGCGCCGAGACTTGGAAGATGATGCCAAGAAGATGGGACACACCTGGGGGCCACAGAGGGAGAGGTTGGCTCAGGGTCTGGATGCTTGGAGAGCCCTTGTTGACGGCCTATGCCCCAAACGGGGTAAAAGGCGTAAGTAAGTAAGTAAGTAAGTAAGTAAGTAAGTAAGTAAGTAAGTAAGTAAGTAAGTAAGTAAGTAAGTAAGTAAGTAAGTAAGTAAGTAAGTAAGTAAGTAAGTAAGTAAGTAAGTAAGTAAGTAAGAGTAAGTAAGTAAGTAAGTAAGTAAGTAAGTATCAGCTGGCTCTTCAACAAGCAGCCTCCACAGCTCCAGTTAACCTAATTTATACCGTAATGAATAATTAAAAAATATACCGTTAACTGGAATATGTTGTTTCTTTACACATATGTTGGATTATGTAATTGGGTTTTCATGACAAAACAATAAAAATCGCTACTTTACATCAGGGTGAACGCTGAACCGAGTCAAGCCGCGGGCGGCGCACGCAAGCCGGGGAAAAAATAACCGCGTCGCCCCGCTGGCTCTTCAACAAGCAGCCTCCACAGCTCCAGTTAACCTAATTTATACCGTAATGAATAATTAAAAAATATACCGTTAACTGGAATATGTTGTTTCTTTACACATATGTTGGATTATGTAATTGGGTTTTCATGACAAAACAATAAAAATCGCTACTTTACATCAGGGTGAACGCTGAACCGAGTCAAGCCGCGGGCGGCGCACGCAAGCCGGGGAAAAAACAACCGCGTCGCCCCGCTGGCTCTTCAACAAGCAGCCTCCACAGCTCCAGTTAACCTAATTTATACCGTAATGAATCATTAAAAAATATACCGTTAACTGGAATATGTTGTTTCTTTACACATATGTTGGATTATGTAATTGGGTTTTCATGACAAAACAATAAAAATCGCTACTTTACATCAGGGTGAACGCTGAACCGAGTCAAGCCGCGGGCGGCGCACGCAAGCCGGGGAAAAAACAACCGCGTCGCCCCGCTGGCTCTTCAACAAGCAGCCTCCACAGCTCCAGTTAACCTAATTTATACCGTAATGAATAATTAAAAAATATACCGTTAACTGGAATATGTTGTTTCTTTACACATATGTTGGATTATGTAATTGGGTTTTCATGACAAAACAATAAAAATCGCTACTTTACATCAGGGTGAACGCTGAACCGAGTCAAGCCGCGGGCGGCGCACGCAAGCCGGGGAAAAAACAACCGCGTCGCCCCGCTGGCTCTTCAACAAGCAGCCTCCACAGCTCCAGTTAACCTAATTTATACCGTAATGAATCATTAAAAAATATACCGTTAACTGGAATATGTTGTTTCTTTACACATATGTTGGATTATGTAATTGGGTTGTCATGACAAAACAATAAAAATCGCTACTTTACATCAGGGTGAACGCTGTTACACTGCCACCACCCACTTCAATGACAGAGCTCTCATATTTGCGAATGCATAAACTATATCTTAAATTATGGCTATGTGTCTAATATGGCTGTCGCGAAGTCATTGATAAGCGACAGCCATATTAGACACATAGCCACAATTTAAGATATAGTTTATGCATTCGCAAAATATGAGAGCTCTGTCATTGAAGGGCTTCGTTCTACAACGGAGCACGGTCGCTGCTGCTGGAGCTGGACCGAGTAGAGCCGGCGGCGGTGCACGGAAGCCGGGGACTAACCACCGCATCGCCCCGCTGACGTTAAAAACGCGAAATAACGTTACTGATGTACAGTGACACCCAGAGTTTCTAGTTACAGTAGTGACGCGTGAATCGAGATAGTCCTAACACTAGTCTGTAACAGTGTTTATTTTAAGAGTCAGATAGTCCTAACAGTGTTTATAGTCCTAACACAGTGTTTATTAGTAAGAGTCAGATAGTCAGTGTTTATTATTTCATAACTGTATGGGCTTTGTTTATACATGTACAGTGACGAGTGAATCTAACTTTGGTTGTTAAAAACGCGAAACATAATAATCAGTCAGCAGCGCTCCACTGCTACCGCAGCCCAACACAAGTGCGTTGGAACAGCAGCCCAACACTACACAAGTTGGTTGCCCGCGCTGCCGCGCTGCCGCACTTGCGCTTTGGATTTCATTTGGGACGTGGGACGGCTGCGCTTGCCTGCGCGTGGGGGCGGGGGGGCGCGGCCAATCAGAGAAAAGCCGAACACAAGTTGGTTGCCTTTAATATTCACGCAGCCAGGCCGGCTGAGTGTGTGTTAGCCAGGCCGGCTGAGTGTGTGTTAGCCAGGCAGGCTGAGTGTGTGTTAGCCAGGCAGACTGAGTGTGTGTTAGCCAGGCAGGCTGAGTGTGTGTTAGCCAGGCAGGCTGAGTGTGTGTTAGCCAGGCCGGCTGAGTGTGTGTTAGCCAGGCAGGCTGAGTGTGTGTTAGAGCCAGGCAGGCTGAGTGTGTGTTAGCCAGGCAGGCTGAGTGTGTGTTAGCCAGGCCGGCTGAGTGTGTGTTAGTTAGCCAGGCAGGCTGAGTGTGTGTTAGTTAGCCAGGCAGGCTGAGTGTGTGTTAGTTAGCCAGGCAGGCTGAGTGTGTGTTAGCCAGGCCGGCTGAGTGTGTGTTAGTTAGCCAGGCAGGCTGAGTGTGTGTTAGTTAGCCAGGCCGGCTGAGTGTGTGTTAGCCAGGCCGGCTGAGTGTGTGTGTGTTAGCCAGGCAGGCTGAGTGTGTGTTAGCCAGGCAGGCTGAGTGTGTGTTAGAGCCAGGCAGGCTGAGTGTGTGTTAGCCAGGCAGGCTGAGTGTGTGTTAGCCAGGCCGGCTGAGTGTGTGTTAGTTAGCCAGGCAGGCTGAGTGTGTGTTAGTTAGCCAGGCCGGCTGAGTGTGTGTTAGCCAGGCCGGCTGAGTGTGTGTTAGCCAGGCCGGCTGAGTGTGTGTTAGCCAGGCCGGCTGAGTGTGTGTGTGTTAGCCAGGCAGGCTGAGTGTGTGTTAGCCAGGCCGGCTGAGTGTGTGTTAGCCAGGCCGGCTGAGTGTGTGTTAGCCAGGCCGGCTGAGTGTGTGTTAGCCAGGCCGGCTGAGTGTGTGTTAGCCAGGCCGGCTGAGTGTGTGTTAGCCAGGCCGGCTGAGTGTGTGTTAGCCAGGCAGGCTGAGTGTGTGTTAGCCAGGCCGGCTGAGTGTGTGTTAGCCAGGCCGGCTGAGTGTGTGTTAGCCAGGCAGGCTGAGTGTGTGTTAGCCAGGCCGGCTGAGTGTGTGTTAGCCAGGCAGGCTGAGTGTGTGTTAGCCAGGCCGGCTGAGTGTGT